>NC_066882.1:3770979-4070979 GCF_022985175.1 Labeo rohita | reverse complement strand
TTTAGCATGTCTAATTATTTGAATGCATACTTACCTTACTCAAATTTACTCTTAAAATAGCCTTAGAAAAGGTTTTTTACCCTCAGAAATTCTGTTGTGTATTTAAAATGTTGTGGTTATCAAATGAAGGCATAAAACATTAATTTCATTTATCTTTTAATTATTGAAAATTAACTTTGGGCAATCAAAGGGGAATTTACTATTAAAATTAAAACATGGAAGAAATGTTGCGTGATTATACCCTAAAAAATAATATTGTTTCATTTTAGTAGTAGTAGTAATAGTAGTAATATATATCTGGCACAATGTTAAACCGGACTTTTATTTTATTTTGACGGGTTGCCGTGTCTACCTTTGCATTTCTGTGTGTATACGATATAACGCTGGTTTTTCTAAAATGGAACGGTTAAATGCTCATGAAGTGACTCTCAAAGGATATTTTTTATGTATTTATGTCCTCATTTAGTGAGACGACAGACGCTGAAATCACTGTGAGCGTCGTGCGCGCTTTAGTGTGTGTAGTAGTGTAGTAAACAAAACCACTCGTCTGCTCCATTCATTAAAACAGAGACACGCAGAACATGCAGGATTCGCATTTAAATGGTATTTTTGCGGCGTATTATTTACAGATAGTAGTCCATATTGTGGTTTGATTTAAGTGTAATCACCTACTTTTGATTAATTAATTCAAACTTTGACAAATTCCGTGACATTCCGCGTTATTCAGTAAATTTTTATGACTGGATTCCACAATTTCATCGGCTAGGGCCCTGTTTATCTAGGACTATATATAGACCTAGATAAAGTTCAGACAGAAGTGTAGGTGTATACAGCAATATTTCTACAGGGAGAATAAAGCAAAAGATGTCTTAAAAGTAAAACATTGTTTGAAAAGCTATAGTATACTTTAAGCAAATGGAAACATGCAGTAATTGGGGTAATCTATCCTTTAAATTTAGCTAAATTAACTTTTTACGTTTTACTGAAGGGAGATGGAAAGATGAGGGGGAGGAGTGTGGGCGAGTATGAATGAAGCTACTGGAGACACAGACAGAGACAGAGACAGAGACAGAGACAGAGGTGGATTATCAGGACGCAGTGAGTGTTTGTCATGTTCCAGCTATTCGAGCATGTAGTTTTCTTTAATGTTCAGTTAGGAATTCTTCAAGAAGAACAAATTGCAAATCAGTAAGCTGGTAAGTGGAAGCAGATTTAAGTGAATACATAATAGGAACTAGTTACACATAATTCCAGTTTGTTTAATGCCTGTTTCATTAATCAAACAGCTGTACTTTAGTTTTGTGTCTTGTCTCTTTAGAGGTGTTTGACTGGCATGTAGGGTTCTGGTTTGTTTTATTGTTGTTCCCGTTCATGATGTCTTCAGACAGGGTGTTTTAACATCCATAGTCTCAGTGAAGCTCATATATGCTTTGTAAAGCTGACTGAATTTGTTTATGTGTTATGTTCAGGTGGCAAGTCTCAAATATGACATAGCTGGAAATGTTCAGTGTGTTCCTGTAAGCAGTCATTAGTTGGACTTCAGATGTGATGGATGAGGGTGTATTGACACTGTAGTGATCAGTATTATCTAACTGAACTGATTTACGTCCCTCTTTTCCCAGTAGGTGTAAAGGATTCATCAGGACACAGACGACTGACACACTGTGGTGGACCGGCAGAATCAGGATCACAGCTAGACTAAATGCAACAATCTCTTTAGCTATAAAAGGACCACATATCTGAGTGCATCATGGATTTTGTGATGAAGCAAGCGCTGGGCGGTAAGTGTCATGCTACTAACTATTGCTGTGGAACTGACAGACATGTATGATAGACATTTTGCATAACATTGTGCTATTTTCACAAATATGTACTGTATATAAATTAATATAGACTGATTTGCATGTGTATGTACTGTAGTGTATATTTGGGTAGTGTTATTGGTAACACTTCACAATAAGGAGTCATTTGTTAACATTAGTTAATGTATTAGCTAATATGAACGAACAATGAACAATATATTTATTACACTATTTAATAATCTTTGTTAATGTTCATTAATAAAAAATGCAGTTGCTCATTGTTTGTTCATGTTAATTCACAGTGCAACTAATGTTAAACAATTTGTGATTTTAATAATGCATTAGTAAATGCTGAAATTAACATTAACTAAGATTAATAAATGCTGTAGAAGTATTGTTCATTCATAATTCATACTAATGTTAACTAACGAACCTTACTGTAAAATGTTACCTTGTTATTTTAGTGTCAGCAAGATACTACGATAGTTTTTATTAATATTTAGTTTCCATTTTCATTTTAGTTATTTAGTAATTTATTTGTGTTTTTGTAATTTTTATTTATTTGTATTAACATGTTTATATAGTGTTTTTTTTTCTGTTTTAGTTATTTAAGTGACACTAAAAATAAAAATTAAAAAAAGTTGATGAAAAAAGTTTATTTTACTGAATGAAGTAAAATGAAGTAAAAAAAAAGTTTTTAATGGTTTTAGTTTTATTTGGTAAAACTTGGAGAGAATTTGTTTTATTTTTTTGTTCATTAAAATGAAATAATTCTGAAATTAAATTAGTTGTTTAAATAAAGCAGTAGTAGAATTATTAGTGAATTATTAATATCAGTTAATTTAGATGTTCCCAAATAAAAAAAATACTTATATAAATATTTTTATATTTATAAAATAAATATAATTTTTTTCAGTTTAAAAAAATATATATATTTTAGTTTTTATATTTATGTTTTATAGAAATCTGTCATCTATTTTTTAGATTATATTTACATTATATATATATATATATATATATATATATATGTACCATCTGAAGCATGTAACCTGGCATTGGTTTCAATACCGATTTTTAATTTTTTTTTACTGTAAAATGTAATGTTGTGCAATTAAAATAACTAATAAAAAAAAATATATATATATATATATATATATATATATTAAATCATTTAATAATTATAAATGTTGACTAATATTTAATAACATAAATGTTACATTTATAATTAATAAAAATAAATACAAATGTTTAAGAATTTAAATGTTACCACATTGTAATTGGGTACAAGATGATAAGTCCGCAATATGTTTTTGAAATTCATACATGTTTAACAATAACAAAGCAAAGTACTTATTGATCTCCTTGTAGTTTTGCTTTATTTGACATGGCGTTTGTATGTGTTATAGATTTGCACCATCCTATAAACATAAGTTTGTCTAAAGGTCACTGAGCTCTTAAATCAATCCCATGATTTGGTTTTATCAGCTGAGTGACTATGGGCAATAAAATGAAATGTATTTCTCCCCCGTCAATTCCCTTGAGTGGGCCAGATGTAGCAGATTGGATTGTGACCACACAATGACCTTCTGCACGAGGTGTCTTTAAGAAACACAGATTGTCTTTTCAGCGCACGTCGTATTTTACACAGTTCCTTTGCTGTTCCGCATGGATGAGGCCGAGATCGGATCGAGACTATGAATTGCGAAACATAAAATGAATATGAAAGAAATGTGCCGTGTGGCACTTTTAATATATCAAAAAAACTTTGATATGTAAATGTGCCCTGAATTTGATCCCAACGTCTACAAGTTTTTTACTTTGTTCGGAGCTCAGATCTTATAAACTGACATGGCTTAAATTCAGCTTGGTAGCTCTGATGTAATGAAGCATGATTTACTGACAAAAATCATCCATTATTAAACAGACTTTCCCTAGCCTGATTTCCTCAAGCCTTGCAAATTATTCAGAAGCATATAGAATTTCTTCAAGATCCCACAGAGAAGAGTCCGCGTTCAGTAGACTGGAAAAAACAACCTTTATGTTTGTTGTCTGTTAGTATGAAAGACTTTTATTAAAGAAAGATGGAAAAGGGGCATAACATGTAATAAAAGATGTTGTGCTTCAGAGCAGCTCTGCTTATTAACTCTTTCACCTCCAGCGTTTTTGATCACATCACAAAAATGTAATGCCCCCTGGAATATTTTCTTGTATGATGATCTGAACATGCACTATGTGAAAACAAAGAACAGATCATCTGCTTTTAAACAAAACAAAACAAAAACAACTTCATGCATTGTTTGTAATTGTAATCACTGAATGTGGGTAAGTGTCATAAAAAAGCAACACGTCACCTTAGAATTATAAGGTTCTAAGGCACTTTTGAGATATTGAGCTTTTTGCGTTCCATAGACTTCTGTAGATAGAACCATTTTTGTTTTCTAAAAAAAAATACCAAAATGTACACATCTCACAAATGAAACATCACATAATGTAAATAAGTTGACACTAAATAAGAATATGTGAATAACTCAATTTTGACAAAAATGTCAGATAGAACCTTATGATTCGAAGGTGACGAACATTTGAACAAACAGAAAATTGTGTTTTTGTCCAAGATTACATCTGGATCGGATTCAAAACAGTGATCAAAACACTCCCAAAGCTTCACAGTCCTAAACCACTTCCTGAGTCGACATTTTATTTGGTAACATTAGTTAGTTTTGATTAATATGCTGTTTAATGTTTGATGATCACGTTATTTTACATATGCATCTGCTTTAGCACTGTCACAAATGATTATTTTGGTAATCAAGCCTTTTAAAATTACTTAAAATACATGTATAATAGCAATGAGGCAATAAAAATGAGTTCAAATAAAGTGTTAAAACTGTTTAAATACATAAAGTATTATAAACAATAGAACTAATGTACATTATGCATTATAGCAAATGCCTACAGAGGGCGCCAACGGCCTGATGATTGTTTTTACAATTTACCACACAATCTAATCCTTGTTTAATATTGACTAAATAACATTCAATTCAAATGTCCACTTAATCTGTAATATTTGTTCATTTCTTTAGAAATGCTACGGCCACTGTAATTTCTTGAGTATGTGGACATGATCAAAACGTGTAAACTCAAAGTGAGGGTTTAAAGTTTTATTTTGGAATTACGATGAACAGTTTGCATATCGATAAAGGTATTGATATATTCTCCTGTGTTTGTGTATGTTTATGAATTATTTACCTTACAAATATGAGTAAATGCTGCACGTTGCATTCTCAGATGAGTGTTATAATAAACCCAAACTCACAACAGCATGCAAAGATGGAGTTTGTAACACTCCGTTAATGTAAATGATAATAGTTTGTGTGGAGCAGCATTTACGTATGTAACCTACAGTCATGGAAATATTTAAAGCACATATATTTAACCTGAATCGCATATGTGTTGTTAACGTGACATGGCATTTTCACTGTCCCACAAGATAAAAATGAATATAATTAATATTGTCGTTTTTTAAAATGCAGTAAATCATTGAACATTTCTTTGTCCTACATGGACCTGTTGTTATAAAAGCTGCAGTGTAATTTAATTTGTAACATTTTTGAGCCAAATCTCACAGTTGTCCTATGGTGTGACTGTCTCAAGCATGGCATCAATTTTTATAAATTTAAAAGAAAAGCATAAACATGTTAATAAATACTTCCGGCATAATTGCACAAGTGTCTACTTTAGTAAATGGCAATCTTTTTTTCATCCATATATTGCTGAAAGTGTAGGAACTTGATACATTTTGTCTCTGAAAACCATGTCCTCTGGTGTGACACCATATCCTGATTTTAAATCGGCCAGTTGCAGAAAAAAAATGTAATAGTTGAAGGACCCCATTCATGGTCTTGTTACTGAAACCCCTTGTCAAATCCATGACTTGCACAAGGTCAATTTTTGTCTCAGAATTATTCAGAAGCGCTACAAAGGTGTTACGTTTTCTTGTCCTTTAGTGTGACACCCCTAAATTATATATCTTTTATAGAATTTAATGTATGTTAATCTACATAATCATGGCAAATTATGCAAATGTGTATTGCTAACCACTAATGACAGGATAGCTTGGAATAGCAAGGTCATTACTTGACACAAAAAGCTGAAACGTCCTTTGGTGTGACAGAAAATGTCCTCCGGTGTGACGCCTATACTGTCACACCACAGGACAATGTCTCTTTAAAGCATTAAAACTAAGCATTTGAAATAATTAAATAAGATTTGTTTAACTCCTTTTTATTCTTTTTTGATCATTTTCAGTGCTCTTAAATGCAATAATTACATTAGTTAAACTATTTTCTGATTTTTTTTGCAGAACATGTGCTGTTATAAAGTGTCATGAAAATAGTATGAAATGTGATGCTTTGTTTTTGAAGCAGAAAGAACTGAGGGAGAGAAATTAGTGAAAGAAAGAAAGGACATGGAAATATAGACAGAAAATTAACAGAAGGAAGGCACTAGAAGGGAGGAGATGCAGAAAGTAAATAGAATCAAAATGATGCCTTAAAAAGAGCAGTCATATAGTTTAAAAAAATTAATTCACATCTTAATGAATATAGTTTAAATATCAATCATATTTAGCTGTGCCGCACATGCAGCAGAGCGGCTAGAAGAGTTGGAGTAACATACTGATTGACTAAGAGACTGAATTTTGTTAATGAAAATTATTTTGCTTAAAAAGCATGCTGATATTGTTGATATTGTATCAAAATTAAACTTTCCTTCTTATTTGACATGCAATGTCAAATGTAACTTTAATAACTACCATTTCTGTCCTTTGGTGTGACGTAATGTCCTATGGTGTGACACGCATAAAAGAACCACAGATTTGTTTTTATCTCAAAATATCTTAAAATAGGGGAGATAGAAATATCTCTCATCCTAAAATTGTTTAATTTTCAGCAGTTTTGAACAGATGACAGCAAAGTTTGTTCAACAAATCACAGGGAAAAATGATGTTAATTATAATTTCATATTACATAAATAACACTATATGAAAATAATTGTCTAACAATGAAAATATTATTATTATATATTATTAAGAATTTTTTTTTTTTTTTGCTAGGTCACACCATTGGATAAATTTATGGTACAGTTCAGTAAAAATGTAAAAAAACAATGAAAGAATTGACGACGTTAGTGACCCTTTATATTTTCTCAAAGATCAGACTTTACTGAAAGTTCTGTCAGTGGCAGGGAAAGAGTTAATGGCTATTTAACCACCCTTGAGTTCGTTCATGTGACATTATAAAAGGAGATTATTACACAAAATATCTTCAGATACACTCACCAACCTCTTATTAATCGATCTCAGATGCCCTTCTCTTTGTGTAAGATATTTTATGCAAGATGTTTGTTTTAGAGACTGTGTTAAACACTTGCACTGCTTCTGTTATAAAACACAAGTGACCTATTTTACTACTAGTGCTTTACTGTTATAAAAGAACTTAATTAATATGCTAATTTCCTAAGCGCTGATAATTCACGTATCATTAAGAATTAGGCTGTTTCCAGAGATACTGGAATACAGTTCGGCCGCTGTGCCATCCTTATGCGGAGCCCAGATTTGCTCTTCCATCCATAACCATCACTGCTGTTCCTGCCAAGTGCTTTGATGTAAAGCCATGAAGTATCTGATAGAGGGATGCAGCTCTTTTGTTATGTTAACCAGCCTCTGTGTGGCTTTAAACAGACAACAGGACTACACTGAGTGGCCTACATCTTGCTTTAAGCTCTCAGGAATGGCAGTTGCATTTTGCAGTTTGTAGAACAATTGATGTGAGGAGAACATCTGAACCATCTGAAGCATTTTTTTATTAAGTGTGTTTAAGCATGCAGACTGGCCCGACAACAACAACAGTGGTTCAGCCAATGGTGTGAGTTTAGGGTGTGGCTATAAGTTTAATCGACCAATGATAGAAGAGAGAAGTGATCAGGAAACCAGTTTGGTAAAAATCATTATTTTTGCCATTTCTTTACACGTACACTTTCGCTGTGAATGTGCAGTTGATATTTGAACACATCACCGTGACACAGACTGAAGTTCACCTAAGATTAATGCGAAAAAAATCTTAATCTGTATTTTCCAATAAAAAGTCCTGTAAAGTAGGTAAATATACTTGAGAAGCTTACATTAGATTATATTAGGTTGTATTAAATTACTTAAATTGGGATTTCTTATTTGCAAATTGTTTAAAAAAAAATAAATAAATAAATAAATAAATAAATAAACATATAATTTATTTAGTTTGAAAAAAAAAAAATTGCCAGTGGGTAAAATAATAAAATAAAATAAAATAAAAATGCTTCAAAAGAATGGATCTTAATCTGTATTTTCCCATAAAAACATACTGGCATCCTGTAAAAGAAAAAAAAAAAAAAAGATAAATATACTTGAAAAGCATAATCATCAAAGATAATACAGTATTAAATTATTCAGATTAGTTTTTTTTTATTTGTGTTATTGGCAAGTTATTTTATAAAAACAAAACAAAAAAATCATAAAATTGAATTAATTTATTGGGAAAAAACATACTAACATTCTATATATATATATAAAAGCAAATCTTTTTGCTTAAGAAGGACTCAAATTAGTGTTTTTTTTTTTTTTTTTTTAAATTGGCAAATTGTTTTTATAATAAAAATAATAAGCCTTTATTTAGTTTTTTGTAAGAAAAGAAATTGCCAGTGGGTTACATAAATAAATAAATAACAATGACAACAATAATATTAATAATAATAAATACTGCAAAAAAGTATAACATACTAACATCCTGTAAGAAACAAATACAGATAAATATACTTGAGAAGCAAAAGATAATATTAAATTACTCAAATTATTATTTTTTTTTATTGGCAAATTGTTTCTTAAAAAAATAATAAACCTTAATTTAGTTTAGGTTTTTTTTTAAGAAAAAAATGTTTCCCCGCCTTATTGGCAAATTGTTTATTTAAAAAAAAAAATCATAAACCTCCCTTAATCAATTTTGGGGAAAAAAAAAAAAAATTAATCTGTATTTTCCAATGCAAACATATTGACATCCTATAAAAAAGACAAATATACTTGAGAAGCAAAAGATAATATTAAATTATTTTTTTTTTCTATATTTTGTATTAATTCATATTGTATACATATTTCATATACAAAGGCTTTACTATATTTAAAGGCTGTAAGATCCTGAATATCTTATAATTTTAGACATTTTTTTATTGTCCTGGAAAAGAGGACAAAATTACTTAAACCCCTAATTTGCTCTCCTTAGTCATGACTTTGTTAACATTCAAATGTAAAGGCTTAGATTAACAGTCACTGAGCCAAAACTGGGCAGGATGTTAATTATGGATCAGAACGCTTTGGGTTAGTGGGGGTTTAGTGTGGGCTCTGAATGACCTGAGGCCTCGGTAACTGAATGATTGCATACGCTCCTTGTGGACCATGAGCAACCTGCGGTTTGACGTGATATGTGCTCTGTTATGTCGGCTCAAGCTGTCCTCAACATACACACGCAGACGTTTAAAGGCCACTTAAAGTGTACTTTTCCACTCCTTTCCTGTCCAGTGTCCTGAGTGTCATACAGAAGCAATTAAGCACACGTGAAGGTAATGCGTAGACCTTGACGCTGGATTTCAAATGCACACTCATGCATTATAAATGTCTGCCATTAATAATGAATGAGTGTACAGTTGCTTGTAGAGACACACTGTGCACAGCCATTATGCAAATGATTAATGACTTAAAGCAATAGTACAGTGTTTACAACCAAATCTTGCTGAGACCATTCACATCAGTCTGTATGATTCTCAAACACAGCTGTGTTTTGTGTTTTAAAACATATGGTTAAAGTGAACATCGAGGTATATGCAAACACAGAGCATTTATTGCTGCACTACCCATAATGACCTGTGGCTGTTGTTTGCTGAAACCAGAGCACGATGTAGAATACACAGCATGATAGGTAGAGCTGCACCAATGAAACAGATGGCAGAGAGAGGAGTGGCACATGCATCATTCTGGTAGCTCTGTTTGCCTTCATCATTTTGGCTTCAGTATATCATCATGTTATGAGATTGCACAGTGCGAAACGTGAGCAGTCTCTCTTTGGAATTCATAAAACACATATAATCACATTACCTTTCAAAAGTTGGGGGCTTTTAAAAGAAGTCTCTTATGATCAGCAAGGCTGCATTTGCTTGATTAAAAATACAGTAAAAAGGTTCAAATTGTTATAAAAAAAAAAAATAATTAATAATATATTGTAATGCAATTTATTCCTGTGATGGCAATGTTGAACACACATGCATGTATATATTTAAGAAAAAAATATTATGTTTATATATTAAAAATATTTATATATAGCATCAATTATTTGATTATAAATATATACATGTAAATACATGTAAATATTTTTAAAAATATATACTGTATGTGTGTGCATTTATATATGCATAATAAATATACACAGTATAGACACATAAATTACGTAAACAAAACTTTTGGATGTAATTAATTGTGATTAATCATTTAACACCACTAAATTTTAGACATTATTTTTTATATATACTTGACTGTGAAGCAAAAATGTGTTTTCCACATTTTCTTTTCAAGATTCTTTTATAAAGTAAAAAAACTTAAAAACAAACTGTTTCAGTGTTGAAAACAGCTGAGCTGCTTAATATTTTTGTGTAAACCTTTCCTGGATTATTTGATGAGGACAAAATTCAAAAGGATAGCCTTTATTAAAAAAATGTTGTTTTCCACTCAAAACATAATTTAAGCAAGATAAATGTACTTGATAAGCAAAATATATAGGAAATAGCATGATAACAGATACCTTAATATATTTATATTTGTGTTACCCAAGTGTCAAATTGGAATTTTATACATTCATTTTTATTTATACTTTACTGTAAAACAGGACAAAATACAGTAAAAATTGTAAAATTGTACATTTAATTTGTAATTTAACTTTTTTTTTTAATTTTTAATTTATACATTACTGTAAAACAGGACAAAAAACTAAAACAAGACAATATATATATAATTTACTATAAAGCAGGACAAAAAAAAGTAAAAAATGTACAAATATATTTTACAATTTAAGACGGCCCTTTTCCACATTTTTTCAGGATTCTTTCATGAACAGAAAAAAAGAAAAGAAAAGAAATAGAAATCTTCTTTAACATTGTAAATGTTTTTATTCTATTTAATGCAGCCTTTCTGAATAAATCTATAAAAGGCACAATATGTAAGATTTTTTTATTAAAATATCCAAAAATCACTAGAACAGTGTTATATATTTTGCCGACTTGTGTACTTACATTATCCCAAATGCTTTGAATAATGCTTAAATGCTTAACTAGTGTAACGGACCATGTCATATACCCTCGATTTTATGGTTTTATTTTGTAGAAAACATGGAAAGCCCAAAGACACTTTAATGTTATGTATTTTATTAGAACTTTATTAGAACTTTCAACACACTCAAATATATCTAGTATGATAAAACATCGCTGTTTTACCTTACAAACACATGACTGGAAGAAGCGGAAGTGCTCAGCTGTGGCATAATAAAAGCTCTGCTGCTTCTCGAGGCGTATATCGTGATTGTCATTCAGTAGCAATCACTCCAGCGTCCTCGTTTCACTTCCAGGATTTTCAGCTCCACCCTGCTTCATACTACAGTGACCTTAAGTCTTTAATACATTAGCTCATCCGTGGATATGATTTCTTCCCGAGTCCCGACGGATTTCATCGGCTGTGGGGACGAAGACAACAACTCCCATGATTCCACACTCAATCACAGCGTCATTGAACCACACCTTTGTTTCTTTGTTTTGAATATGTGCCCTCTAGCGGCAAAAACCTACATATTGTGCCTTTATTTTCTTTCAAACGAAAAGAAAAGAAAAGAAAAGAAAAACAAAAAAAGAAAAGGAAAACTGACCCCAAACTTTTGAACGAAAGTGTGACTAATATTCCAGTATCAGCCACTGAAAATCGCTCATAGGTGACCCTCAGGATAGTAATAAGATGTCTTTGGTCTTTATTGCACAGGGGCCACCAAAGACATGGGGAAGATGTTAGGTGGAGAGGAGGAGAAGGACCCTGATGCCCAGAAGAAGGAGGAGGAGAGGCAGGAGGCACTCAGACAACAAGAAGAGGAGCGAAAGGCCAAACACGCTCGTATGGAGGCCGAGAGGGAAAAGGTCAGACAGGCCATTCGAGATAAGGTACGTTTTCCACATTTCCGTGCATTTCAGCTCCTAGTGACAGCCGATTAGACTGAGACTAGACGTTTGAGTGAATTGGTAAACATGTGAGCGTTTGCTAATTGCTAATCAATTTCGAACTAAAGCAGGATGAAGCCATTATACCTTGATGACAGGACTTAATGATTAATGCGTGTGTGGGAATAACACATTAAATCAAAATCTCCATTACCCTTTAATGAAATGTCACATTTGCAGGAGGTCTTAATGCCAGCTAATTACAGCTAATTGAACAGCTCATTCTTAAGAGAGGAAAACAGCATTAGCGTTAACCAGAAGTATCAAGTCATTACAGGGTCAACCACGATCCCAAATGGTCACAAGAAGCACCATGAGAACATCAGCACTTTTAGTATGAAACATAGTCTCAGTTTTTTAATGTTGTCAATTTTTTAGGAAATTCAAAGAATTAATAGCATTTTGTGGCTCTTTAATGTGTTGTGATATGATTCTTTAGGTTAAGTCTGTAACGTTCTTTGGTTAAAATTTCTCAATTTTAGTGTAAAAAACACCTTTTTTACCTTGCCAAAATCAGCTCTGCAAAAATCATCCTGTTCTGGTCAAGGTTGCTTTAAATGTTAATGAGCTCTGCTCGCCCCGCCCCTCTCTTCTCTCTGTGGAGTGATGAGCCTGTTTACTTTAGCTGTATTTAGCCACGTTTAGCCGCTAAAACTAGCACATTATTAGGAAAGGCAATCGCAAAGATTCATTAAAAAAACCTTATACTCACTTCTGCTGTAGGTGAAGCTGGATCACGAATGATTCGCACGAACATAGACGCATTTATGTAGATCTGGAGGCGCATTCCCTTCACAAACGAACGTAATCCACTGCATCTTCAGTGGCCTAGATGTCGGGAGTAAAGTCTGAAAATTCAGCTTTGCATCAAAGGAATCAATTTCATTTAAAAATATATTAAAATTGAAATCAGTTATTTTAAATTGTAATAATATTTCACAATATTACTGTTTTTACTGCATTTTTGATCAAATAAATGCATCTTGGGTGTGTATAGATGACTTTTTTAAAAACTAGGGCTGCAAAACAATTAATCACGATTAATTGCATTCATAATAGAAGTTTATGTTTACATGCTATATGTGTATACATATACATGTGTATATATATATAAAAAATATTTTTACGTCTATATATATTTTTTTATCTTGTATCTAATTTATATTATATATAAATAGAAATATTTTTTTATAAATATTTTATTTTTTCTTAATATATATATGTGTGTATTTATATTAAAAAAACATTATGTTATTTAATTATAAAAATATTATTTATATAAAAAATTATATTTTGCATATTGTTGTATCTTTGTAGTTCATGGTATTTAACTTTGTTCTTTAATTTTATTTCCCATAAATGATATACAGTAGAGCTATGAGAAATGGTATCAATACAATAATGAATAGACCTCTTGCCCTGTCCGTCTCCTGTTTAATTATCACTTCATATTTTATGTATGTTTATACAGTATGGACTAAAAAAGAAAGAAGAGAAGGAAGCAGAGGAGAAGGCTGCTATGGAACAAGCATGCGAAGGCTCCTTGACTCGCCCCAAAAAGGCCATCCCGACAGGCTGCGGGGCAGACGACGACGAGGACGAGGAGAGCATTCTAGACACCGTTCTCAAATTCCTGCCAGGACCTCTGCAGGACATGTTTAAAAAGTAACAGACACAAAGCTGTTTCACAAGAAAAGATGGGTGAGGGGGGATTTTTGCCAAACAGGTGAAAGGCTTTTCACTGCCTTGACGGAATTTTATTTGGTCCTTTCTATGGATAGATACACAATTCATAACCCGACAATGTTTGGTCTTTTCACTGCCATTCAGGTTCAAATTGTTTACATTTTCTATAGATCTCTGTGTTTGTTTACTGATCACCAGGGTCTCTGATACTTTGAGAGTTATCTGCCTTAGGTACTCAGCGATCAGCCCCACAATAACAGCACATTGACACTGAGCTCTGGCACTGGGAATATGACGATTACTCAAATTTATTTATTTAAAACAGTGGGGTCAGAGCATTTTAAAGCAGCCGTAATGCTTTCAGTCGTGCATGAGGTCAAAATATGATGAGTTACATCTGCCATCAGTGAGTTTGATGATACGTTGCCATTTGTTAAAATGGGAAATGCTGATATACTGTCTTAGATGTGCCACGTTAGACCACCTGAATGCTCAAATGGTTTGCAGCCTGGCAGTTCTCAATTGTCTGTGATGTATTGTTATTTTTTTTCTCTCTATTTTTGTTAGTGTGAAATAGAACTTGAATTGACCACAAGTAATATTCACATTAGCCTTGCCAGCAAAAAATCAGGAAAAGCTCAGTAAGTGCTAGATTATAATTTTACAAAAACCGGACCAAGTCCTCTTTACAATTAAGAGCTATTCAGGATGATACAAGATCGCAAAAACGTACAGTCAGTCGGGGTTTCACAGCACATTCATCATTTACAAAACAAGCAGATCTGATGTTAGATCACTCACACATGACAATCAGAAATTAACTGGTATCATACAAAAATTAAAACAAATATTTTTATGTTTGTTATTGGTAGATTTCACATCAAAATTTTATTTAAAACATATTAAGCATGGTTCACAAAATATTTGGCATGCTCTGCAATATTAGAATACCTGCCACAGCTGAATATTATGTAAATGTCTGGCCTGACTTTTAATGTGCTTTTTGAAAAAGTAGATCATTGTAACATTAAAAGGCGAAAAAACAAGCCTACATGTATAATAAATTTAGTATTACTGCATAAAGTGCAGGCATGGAATTTTTAGAATTTTCTTTAGAATTCTGAGGAGTTCTGTTTTTTGTTTCTGGCATGACATAAAAATGTAACAAGTAATTGTAACTTTCTATCTCAAAATTCTTTTTTTTTTTTCAAATGTGAGTTTATATCTTACAATTCTGATTTTTCATCTCAGAATTGGAATAAAAAGTCTGAATAATGAGCTATAAACAATTGCAAGAAAAAACTAATATTTTCACAAAATATTTGGGATGTTCCACAATATTAAAATACCTGCCTTAGCTGAATATTATGTAAAGGTCTGACCTGACTTTTAATGTGCTTTTAGAAAAAAAGTAGGTAATTGTAACATTACAAACCAAAAAAAAAGCCTACATGTATAATGAATTTAGTATTATTGCATAAAAAACAGGCATTTTTTACAAGGAAGCTAGTTTGGAATTTTAAAAATATAAATTATCTTACGATGCACGTGACATTTTCTTGCAGTTGCATGTTTATATCTCACAATTCGGACCTTGTTTCTCACAATTCAGAACTGTGAGATGCAAACTCTTATTTCTCATGATTCTGACTTTATTTTAGAATTCTGAGGAGTTCTGTTTTTTGTTTCTGGCACAATTTAAAAATGTAACAAGTAATTGTAACATTTTATTTCAATATTATCTCAATTTTTTTTTCATGCAAATATGAGTTTATATCTTACAATTCTGACTTTTCATCTCAGAACTTGCAATTGCAAGAAAAACAAATTATTTCCACAAAATAAAAATGACCTGGAAATTATGGAAAAGGGCTTCAATATTTTTCTAAAAAGAATTATTAATCAGTGAAAATACATACTAAATTAATACTAAGAATGCATGAGCTTCAATGACAACAGTAAAAAAATACCAAAGAGAGAATAAACTGCAATTATAATCATCTTGCATGTTAAGTTATGGTAACATTTTGAGAAACCATTATATTCATACATCTGATCAACAACAATCACTCCTGCTGTGAAACACAATATATCACAATGATCAGTTATAAAAATACTGCCTGAAATATGAATTTTACTGCTGGCAAAATCTGATGTGGGGTTGCAAATATGATAACTTAAGGCTTTTTTGTTTACTTCAATTATTAATGTCCTTATGTTTTTAAGCATTTAGTAAACACTGCCATTTGATAAACATGTTGGGCACATATTTTTGGGGAGGGATAAATGTTTACATAAGTGTTTATGAAACCTGGGCTAAAGAGGCAGACTTATTTTGTAAAGTAATGCTCAAATGGGTATTGTATTGCATGATGGGAAATATAAACCTATAGATAAGTTTTCATGACAAAAAGTATGAAATCAGTAGTTGTATGTTTTCCAATCAGTCGGATTAAAAATGTGTCCCTTTTTAAAGTCTGTTAGCAAATGATATGCCTACAGGAATGTATCCGTATCCATTAGGCTGGTTGTTCTGTGATCAAAATGCTTTTAAGATTGTAAAGTTTGTTTAAAAAAAAAAAAAAATCTTAGTAACAGAATGACATACTTTAGAATAACACATGCTACTCTCAAGTAGACTTTAATTTTAGCAGTACGCAAGTGCGTTTTTTAAATTGATCTATAAAGAATGAGATTGACTTTTTCATTTTTGTAGTGCTAAAAGGTTTTTCACTAGTCAAAGCCATATTGTTAGACTGCAATAATTAATGAAAAAATAATCATCTTGTAGTCATGCATCTGTAAAAATATGTTCTAAAAATCTATTTAACTCTTCATAGTCTGTGTCAGAAAGTGTATATACTTTTCGTAGAGAGAAAGAGAGTCTTCTAAAAAGATTGCTACTGTAGTACGGTCTACCGTATGTGCTGTATGTTCTCAATGTAAGTGTGTATTTATGTACGTCTGTACCTGTTTGTGCTGTACAATGTTATTTCATGTTGTACCTGTTGATGTGTTTTATGTGCATACAGTCTAATGCAGGCTGTGTCCGCTGTCGTGAAAAGACGGTGGAATCGGGGTATGTGGGAGTCCTAATGTTCATGTATGCATGCAGATGAACTTTGCATTAAATACCAAATCCGAACGTCAGGTTGTACCTGTTTATGTATCGCTGTCCCTGCAACAGAAGCTGCACCCTTTATCCAGGGATTAGTTCCCATCTGTCTAATGGGATGTGATGAATTATCAGGCCGATCATTCAGGTTGTTTGGTTGACAGAACTGAGAGAACATTTCAAAACTGTTGATGCTACTCAGCTAGGGTTATTTCTAGTCATTTATCATTCGCAACTTGATCTTAGATGAAAATGTGATATTATATTAGTTGTACCTCCGATATACCTCTCGGCATAAATTACATTCGTGCATTGTGTCACCACAATGCAGTGGTTCATAACTTCATAAACAGCCTAAAAAGTATTTGGACACTTTTGGTTGTACTTAAATGTCATTAGATATAAGATATCAAGCCAAGTGTCATTTACAAACAGTTGATTCTAGACTTTAAACTTCAGTTCATCACTTCTAATATTGTTTATTTATTTTTTTGGTTTCATGTTATACAATGCACAAAGAAATTCATACATGCTCACCTGTTCAAATACTTTTTGAGATCACGGTATAGTTGGTTGATTCCCCACAGAATCATTTTGACGCTTTAGATGTCAATTCCCACTTTACTGATACTTCTTTCGTTTCATATGTATCGGACATATTTTCATTTTATGTAATTTTTCTATTAAATGAAAATTACATAATAAACTGGGTAAAAGGGCTGACTGTGTTGGTGATTCTGTGATCTTTAAGATGCTGTAGGACTGTAGATGTCTGGCAGTAGAAAAAAAAACATTTATGGATTTGAATTTATTAAAATAATGACATCCACAGCATGTGTTATTGGTTGAACATCCGCTTATTGGAATAATTCACCCAAAAATGAGCATTTTCTAAAAATGTACTCATCTTAAGGCCATCCAAAATGTAGATGAGATTGTTTCTTTATAAGATTTGGAGAGATGTAGCATTATATCACTTGCTCACCAGTGGATCCTCTGCAGTAAATGGGTGCCGTCAGAATGAGAGTTCAAACAGCTGATAAAAACATTACAAGTAATCCACACCACTCCAGTCTATCAATTTATATTTTACGTTCCATTGCATTACATAAAAAAAAAAACCTCTATCAATAATTTTGCCTTCTCCAGTGAAAAAGTGGCAAACATGAGAACAATATGCACAGATTAAACACTGTTTACAAGTGAAAACAGTCCAAAAACTGTTCTAAATAAATATGTGGGTGAATTTTGTTGTGAGAGGACAACAGAAGATGATTTTTTTCACTGGAGAAGTGTTATTTTGGATCATGGACTTAGCTAAAATGCTAAAAGCTAAAATGCTTTAACAATGGATTTGTTTCTCACAAACATGCACCGTTTCACTTCTCAAGTCTTTAACTGATGGACTGGAGTGGTGTGGATTACTTGTGGATCAATGTGATGTTTTTATCAGCTGTTTGGACTCTAATTCTGACGGCACCCATTCACTGCAGAGGATCAGCATTGGTGAACAAGTGATGCTAAATTTCTCAGAATCTGTTCTTATGTATAAACAGACTTATTTACATCTTGAATGGCCTGAGGGTGAGAACATTATCTGCAAACTGTCATTTTTGGGTGAATTATGCATAAATAATAAATATAAAAGTGTACTGACAATTTTGTGATGAATATCATAAATACACAGCTCAGTGAGATTTCACTGATGAATATCTATGAGATTTCAGTGAACTAACAACAGCTAGTTGTTCCTGTTTTAATATACCTAATCAATATATAAATGAGTAATAATGCTCTAAACTAAAAGTGTCTATGTTAAGGGCTATGTTTCACATTTCCACCAAACCATTTGGTTGGGTTGGACCAAACACTTGCATGCTTTATTTCAGGAATGGAGGGAAATAAGTCATTTGATTTCATTCTTTGGCTATGAATGCATGATACCACATAGCACTGTCCATTCCATGTATGTGCATAAATATAAAGACCTTGGATGAATCACTGCAAACATTCAAATAAATAAATAAATTTTTTGAACAACATTGCTCTTCAACGCTGTCAGCTGGGGAACTGTCAACCTGCAGGCCATGACTGGTCTTTTTGTTTCAGCGTAACAAAATATTAATAATTTTGTATATATTAGGTGCATTGGATTTTACCTAGGCCTAATCGGTACATGAAACATACCATTCATGTAGGCTTTGGACATGCATGTTTTCTCATCATGCGTTTGTAACTGAATAACTGAGTACATTTGTTTGTGCTCAGTTAATAATGTGTGGCTGTACGGGATGACAATGAAGGCAGAGGTCTAAACTATTCAACTTGAGCTAGTTTCTGTTGTCAGGGACCTGGATGAATTTGTAATAGTTCATTTCAGTTTAAAGTAGTTTCTTAAACATGTAAAATACTGGTACATATGATGTAGGATAAAACTGATTTTTATCCCGTTTGCTGTGTGTTTGAGGCTTTGGTTTGTAAAACAATCTTAGAATGTTATTTCTTTAAAGAAAAGCAATTACAAACCATATGGAAATGTAATTTTAGTAGAATGATTTACTGTTTACTGCAACTCTGATCATTTGCCATGAACTCTGGATCAGAATAAACAACTACTCTATCAAAATAAACCTCAACCTTTCAGCTTTATCAGGTCAGGTGATCATGTTTATTAAAACTGCAATGGAAAAAAACAAGAGTGTTTTTGTGTTTCATCAAAAAACCCTCTAGAGTTTGTGTTATGAGTACACTGGTGCTGTAATTAGGCAAGTTTTTGTAAGTTTGAGTATGAAAAAGTATAGTTTGGCCACAGTTCATCCTGAGGCACAATACTGGATGTTCAGTGTGTTATTTATAGCTACAAAATTACACTTCCAAGCTGAGTAGGCTTTCATGTTTCAAACTCATATAGTCGATGAGTGTGTAATGCTGCCACCATCAAGCAATACCATTTTTTTTCTTCATCAAAACAGATTTGGAGAAATGTAGCATTGCATCACTTGCTCACCAATGGATCCTCTACAGTGAATGGGTGCCGTCATAATGTGAGTCCAAACAGCTGATAAAAACATCACAGTAATCCACAAGTAGTCCACACCACTCCAGTCCATCAATTAACATCTTGTGAGGCAAGAAGCTGTGTTTGTAACAAACAAATCCATCAAGATGTTTTTACTTACTGCTGCTTTATATTTTAAAAATATATATCCACAATATTGATTTCTTAAGTGGAAAAGTCATCTCATCTAAATCAGGAGAGCAATATGCACAGATCAAACACAATTTACAAGCAATTAAAACAGTTCTAAACAAATACAGTGGATTTTGATGTGAGAGGACCAGAAATAATTCTTATGGACTGTTGCCTAAAGCAACAATTTACAGTTAAAATGTCTTAATGATAGATTTGTTTCTTGCAAAGACACAAGTTTTCACTGCTCAAGATAATTATTGTGTTTTTATCGGCTGTTTGGACTCTCATTCTGACGGCACCCATTCACTGCAGAGGATCCATTGGTGAGCAAGTGATGTAATGCTAAATTACTCCAAATTTGTTCTGATGAAGAAACTCATCTACATCTTTAATGGCCTGAGGGTGAGAAAATATTTTTGCAAATTGTTATTTTTGGGTGAACTATTTCTTTAAAGGAGAAGTCCACTTCCAGAATAATAATTTACAAATAATTTACTCACCCCCTTGTCATCCAAGATGTTCTTGTCTTTCTGTCTTCAGTTGTGAAGAAAGCTTTTCAGGATTTTTCTCCATATAATGGACTTCATTGGGGCCCCGATTTTGAACTTCCAAAATGTAGTTTAAATGCAGCTTCAAATGACTCTAAATTATCCCAGCCGAGGCAGAAGGGTCTTATCTAGCGAAACAATAGGCCATTTTTTTGAAAAATTTGCATACTTTTTAAGCACAAAAGCTTGTGTAGCACAAGCTCTGGGATGCGTGTCCACAATGCTACAAATTAGTAATGGGTCGTTCTTGAATGATTTGTTCGTTTTGAACGAATCTTTAATGTGACTCGGGAAGAACGAGTCATCTCGGGGAGTGATTCGTTCAGTCACGCATGCGCAACATCCTATTAGGTTCTGTACTGGAATTAGTTCACCTGTTTCGAGTCTTCGGGTTTTTTGAGTCGTTCGTTCATCTTATGGGGCTGTCACGTGTTGAACGAACTACTCGAACCCGAAGACTCGAGAGATGAACTAATCAATTCTTTTTCTGGCTCACACTGCATTGGTTGAGCTTATGGGGCTGTCACGTGACAGCAAACCCAAAGCTCAAACCCGAAAACTTGTCAGATAAGAGGTGAGGTGAGCTAATCATAGACTAAAGACCCAGGTAAACAATGAATTCATCTTTTCTGTTTCTTATAGCATTATAGTTTTGTCTTGTTTGTAGTGTGATCAGTGTTTGTGTAAGCAGTAGATGTGTTAGGGAAGTAACACGTAACATTTTAATTATATTTTGCTAAAATGAATGAAATGACTCGAAAAAAAGATTTGTTAATTTTAAAATTCGGTAAAATGATCCGAACTTCCATCAATACTACGAATCACATCTAATTTCATCATCTGTGTACTCCGGCTCAAAAAGGCAGAGTATGGCGAAAAACTCCATCTTATTTTCTCCTACGACTTCAGAATCATCCGACATCGTTGTACCTTTTTGTTTGTAAACAGCGTTTGACTTACTTGCACTTCCTTAGTCTTTACACGTTCGCTTTGTAAACACTGGGTATGTAGTTCCACCTACATTGCACGTGACCTTTTGATGTGATTTAATAGTATGTAGTGTCATGAACGCGCATCCCAGAGCCTGTGCTACACAAGGTTTTGTGCTTAAAAAGTATACAAATTTGTATTTTCTGAAAAAAATGACGATCCTTTCACTAGATAAGACCCTTCTTCCTCGGCTGGGATTGTTTAGAGCCCTTTGAAGCTGCATTTAAACTACATTTTGGAAGTTCAAAATCGGGGCACCAATCAAGTCCATTATATGGAGAAAAATCCTGAAATGTTTTCCTCAAAAACCATAATTTCTTTACGACTGAAGACAGAAAGACATGAACATCTTGGATGACAAGGGGGTGAGTAAATTATTTGTGAATTGTTGTTCTGGAAGTGGACTTGCAAAGTGGTCTCCTTTAAGTGGAAGTGGTCTCCTTTAAGACTCAACTGCCTTTCCATATGTACACAAATTATTTTTCATTGCATAAATCTATGTCTATCACATGTGATTATGATAAAGTTGAAAGGCTTTAAAAAAAGTTTACTGACAAGCATTCAGCCGTTTGAGGTTTTGATCCAGGGTTAAGCGTGTGGAGAATGTACATAGAGAATGATTTTCTTATTGCATGTAATACAACATCTGTCAAACCAAATCACTGTAAATCTATTACATTAATGAACCTAAATGACATAAAGTACCATTTTTTGAAATGGCAAATAAAATGCTTTATAAAAAGATTTAAATGTTGATGTTTCTGTGAATTTAAATGAAGGTTAGCAGAGTGTCAGCGAATGGACGTCTCATATCTTTGCCTTCAAACTCTAGTTTTGACAGTAAAGCTCCCACTGATTTCCTAAAATGTATTAGGCAAGGTTAAGACTGAATTTCATGAGCAAATGCTGACGTTGGACTTGCTCACCGAAGCCCACTCACGTTTATATATATCGTGCTCCTATGAGACTGTAAGGATCTGATGATGACAGCTTTTGCGTTTGTTACTTCATGTGCTTGTCCTACTTCTCAAACTTTCTTTGAGCAATTTTCTGCCATAAAAGCCTATGATACTTAGCAAAAAACTGTATTTTAGACAGCTATTTCATATGTCATGCTTTAAAGGGTTAAATAGACAATGTCCAAGTAACATGTAACTAACTAGTTAAAGTTTGCACATAAGAAACAGCTTGATTACAGTAAGTCAATCTGAATATTTGAACACAAATAGTGCAGGAAAGTGGCCAAGCATAAAATATTGCTCCTGCATGTGAATTGCAAATTTTATTCATTCCAAAGCTGTTGAAAAAAAAAAAAAAACAACGTTCTGAGAGGCTGAATTGTTGAACGGCGAAGGTTACTGTGGGCTGCTAATAAATTGCATGTCAAAAATGTTTTGTTTCACATCAAGCCCCATAAATTACTGGAGCAAGAACTGAAAGACAAATTGGAAGAGTAACGAAAGCCAATAATATGGCTGTGGAGAAACTAATCCATTAAGACCTGAGGGACCGAGAGAGTCTCATAAGGGACCTGGAAGCTCTATCTATTGAAATGGAAATTAGGGGAGATATGAAAATGTGTCATGTCATT
Organism: Labeo rohita; assembly: GCF_022985175.1. Taxonomy (NCBI): domain Eukaryota; kingdom Metazoa; phylum Chordata; class Actinopteri; order Cypriniformes; family Cyprinidae; genus Labeo; species Labeo rohita. The sequence goes on along the minus strand of NC_066882.1, from coordinate 4,047,719 downwards.
TTAAGAGAGAAAAGCAGAAAGCATTTTACTTCTGCCTCTTCATTTGTGTTTGTTCTGCGGTGGTGATTTATTATGACATATGTAAGACAATTTCTTATTACATGAATCAAAAAAAGGCATAGAGAAATAACAGTAAAAAGGCACTTTTAGCTTCATGCATCCTGGCTGGGAAAAGTCTACTTTCTATAGATCATAAACATTCAAACTATATCTTCGACACTGCACACACTCACTTTATCCTCTTCATGTCAGCAGTGCTGATAAACGCTGTGAATTTAAGCTCTTTTAAGACAGATTCATTCTCCTTCAGTCTGAGATTTCATTTATTTTATTCCTGGTGGCTGTTCATAACAGTTCAGATCATGTTTTTATATTTAATATATCTGTTCATTTAAATGCAAAAAAACTCATCTGATTTTATGACCATCATAAAATTATGACTCATTCTTATTCAATACATTATGCAAATGTCAGACAATTAAAAAGAATTAGTACAACATCCAAAATTAAAACATTCTAACAAAATTAGTCAGAATACTGGATGCACTGGATGTAAAATAAACCACCATCCATGATGAAAACATATCAATCACACATCTTTAGTCGTATAAACAAAATAGATCAGAGAAGCTAATCTGAATAACTATTAAAATGCATAGTCCAGTGTTAAGTTTAATACAGGTCACTTAAAAATAAAAAATTTGAGAATGAGAGTCTAACAAACTGATAAAAACATCGCAATAATCCACACATAATTAACATCTTGCATGTGAAGCCAAGTGCCAATGTAGCCCATTCCGGTCAGCAGGTAAAGAACCTTATTGCAGTGCAAACTCTGAGCTTTCTCCTGAGAAACGTTTCTGATCTCGCAAAACCCCGAAGGTATTACCCGGCTGGCGAAGGTTTACTGGCTTTACCTTAAGAAGAGAGAAAACACAGTAAGAATGTGAGTGTCCCGTATGAAGGAGAATTCCGTGGCTTAATGTTGGGTTTATTGCGTCATGCAGAACCATTTAAAATGTGCTTGGAATATAAAACATTTTAAATTGATTATGGCATTTGCATCTAAATGAAGCTGACTGTGAATGAGTCATTTGAGTAAATGATTCAACAACTCATTCTTAAAGTGCCCCTATTATGCGTTTTCAAATATGATCTTTCATGCAGTGTGTCATGTAGCTGTATGTGAACATAAACTATCTGCAAAGTTGTGAAGCCGACAGTGCACGATACATAAAGTTATTGTCTATCAAAAAAAAAGAGTCGACTCACATTTGCCTAAACGAGTCGTCAGGAATTCAAATCTTTGTCTGTTACGGTCACACGTCAGGAAGTAACAGATTTGCATAATGTCCGCCCACGTTCTACGTCGCGAACAACTTGCCCGCCCATAAATTACCATTGATTTACCTCACATGTACAATATACGGAAGACGCTGTATCCTATGCTGTGAGTAAAGCTGTTTTATATTCACTTCCAAAAGATGATGAATCTACAAAGATTGTATTTTCTAGCGATCGTTCAAAATACATAGTTGTGTATGTTATGTTGTGTAACAACCCTGCACATGTCATGCTAACCGGCTAAATCACGCTTCTGTAGTTCTGTTGTTCAGCTGTGGGTCCACTGTAGTCTGACAATTTGTGATTGATGCAGCTTGACTGTCTGTCTGTCTCATTAGTTTAAGTGATGATAAAGGATGGCGCATGAAGCGGCTTTCACACCGAATGCTGAAGCGCTGTGCTGTGAAACCCATTCGGTTTAATTGCTTCCGCCACACGAGGACGGCTTGTTTTGGTCTCGACCAAAGCGGACGCGCAGCGGAGCGCGCACGCCGCGGACAAAGTTCAAATCAGTTGTTCAAATGAACTTTTGCCGCTGCTCTGAAGGGCTGCACTGAACCCAGCGGCAGCGCAGCACTTTCCGCGTTCGGTGTAAAAGACGTTTATGCATTATACAATGTTGACGTTTACAACGTGGAGGTGTGCCCGGTTCGGTTATAAAAGCAAATTGTGAGCACTTTCCACGGTAGCCTGTGCTAACTTGTCGATCAGCCACTTCAGCCGTTTCATCATTAGACTCTGGCTGGAATTGTTATGGTAAAATCGATGCCATCTTTTCTATGTATTGACAAGTATCCAGGGCTGTCAGTCAGTTATGGCAATGGGCGTTTCGTTCTCCGACACGCTGTACGCGGTAAACCAATCATAAAGGCCTGCGCCATCTGACCAATCACAGCAGTGAGGGCTCACGGAAAGGAGGGGGTTTAGAGAGACTGATTCTTCGAACTGCTTCGCACGAGTCGTTTATGAATCATTTAGAAATGGGGTAAATTTAAATCTATTTTTGGAGAAAACTAAAATGTTTTTTGACCTTGCATACATGTAAACCTGTTTTGGGAGTCTATTAAAACAATATTAGCAACCTTTAAAATGGCATAATAGGGGCACTTTAAGTTAACACAATAAACAAGTTATACATTTATAATGGGATTCATAAACGCAAATAAATATATAATTTAGCAATGCACACCAATAAATTTGGGCAAAAAAAAAGTGTACAAATGAACAAAGAAGATATTTTTTTAAGAAGTCTTATAATCCTAGGAAATCTGTAGGCCTGTTTACACCCCATATAGAGTATTTCAGTGATTGAAAATGGTTACAAACATTTATTTTAATTACATAGAAATAAGGTTTGGGCTTCACACACTTACATTTATAAAGATATACGAATCAATATTACATTAGTTCTGCTTTTTGTCATCCAGCAACATTTCAAAAACAATATGAGTTGTTGTTTAGGTCAAAATTAAACTGAAGCCTTCAAAACTCATGTTAAATAAACCTATATACATTATTTAAAATAAAGGTGCTTCACAATGCCATAGAAAAACCTTTTTTATTTAAATGTTTTTTTGTTTTGTTTTTTTTTCTCTTTTTTTTGCATCTGAAGTCTTCATATATACTGCCGTAATAATCAATTCTCAAAAGTCTGTGGGAGACTTAATAAAATAAAACAGCAAGAGAATCAAAACCACCAGAAGACAATGACCAATAAATATAACAAACAATAGAATAAAAATGGCAAACTATTCCCATGTTTTCCACACGAAATTACGTTTTACTATCGACGGAAATCACGCCTTTTTTCACCCAATAACAAAAACACGAATCAGGGTTGCCAGGTTTTAACACAAAACCCACCCGACTGCTACTCAGAACTAGCCCAACTGCATTCCTGGGGGTAAAAAAAGAGGTAAATCCCACCCTGATAATGATGTTATTAAGTCCCTCAGCCAAGACCGAAACTAAGTGTTATATAATATCAAATACTAGTTTGTAAAATTGTTCATGGAAAAGGTTGTATTTCATTAGAACTGTAAAACAGAAACAAATCCTAGTGAGTTCAGACTTGTATTTAGAAATAATGAACAGCTGCAGGATTAACGATAATAAATGTATTTACATCCTCAACCATAAACAAGAGGATGAAAATAATGGTGATGAGCCAAAGCCTGGAAACTGGACATCACAGGGGAAATGGGCTCTGCTAAATTAAATGTAATTAAGCAGCAATCGAAGGACGCCCGCAGCAGCGTGTCATATGTAGGAAGTGGCAAAGTGAGACATCCTGGAGCCTGCTGGGGTGAATCAGCAGAGAAGGGTGAGGACAGCTGCCACCAGCCAGACTAGAGGCTCCTGAAGTGGGCACGGAAGACACGCGTGCTGTGCAAGTCTGTCACAACGGAGAAAGATTAATGATGGGGCTGCACCTAATCTCACTTACCAGCTATTCCCTGCTGACTGGAGAATGCTCCAAGTCTACAGACTACCGCTGTTTGCTCCACCTTCAGTGGCCCTTCACCACATCGCCAATCCCAGAGAAATCACGACGTCAGCGTTTAGTAAAAGCCCAAGAACCGAAAAGTTCTGATTGGAGAGACAAACCATTTTCTAACAACTCCTTGACTAGTGTATGCAATGAAATCAGAGACAGATTAAATATTTAACTTGCCATCATGGTATGGCACAGACAATAATAAAGCACTCTGCTAAATCTGTAACCAGAAATGTATAAGCCTCTGCCAAGTTTAGGATGTTCTTCTAATAAATCCCAAACAATGAACAAATGCAGCTTAGATAGACTGTATTCTCATTTTACTACACATTACCTAATTAAAAATATGGTTATTAAAAATATTTTTAAATACAGATTAAAAATAATCTAGCAAAGGTCCAGGTTAACATTAAAAAAAAATAATAATAATTTGCAATTATCTGAACCAGCTAAACAAAAACTTTTTGTTAAGTAAACTTAAAAAACATTTTTGTAAATTGAAATAAAAATAAATTTATGGTAATAAATAGAGGAAAATCTTAAAATTAGAAACATTGCCTTGGCAACTTACTGAGATAAAATACCTAAAATACTAAAATGACAAAAACTAAAATTTAAATAAATAAAAAGATAAGTAAAAATATATATAAACAACTAATAAAAATGATTAATGTGCAACTAAATTACTAACATTTTTAACTTAAATTAAAATTAAAAATGTAAAAAAAAAAAAGTTAATTCAAAATATGTATAAATACTATAACAGTTGATAAATAATACTAAAATAACACTGCTCACATGAAAATATGGTGCGTTGTATTTTCCAAAGAAAAAACAAAAAACAATTAATGATGTTAATCATTAAAGTTAAAAGCACAGCAACTTGTCATATGACGTTTAGGTCAACCATACTTTAAGAAACACTTTTCATTTAAAAAATACAGCACATAAAGTTTATTTCTATTTTTTTTTCATTTTTTTCCATTCACATTGTGTTATGGTTAAGTAGACTATTAAAAGCATTTTCGTTAATTGAAATAAAAATAAATTTATAGTAATAGATGAAAATCTTAACTAGAAATGTTGCCTTGGCAACTAATAGAGATAAACTATTAAATTACTAAAAATTATATTTAAATAAATAAAAAGCAAAGTGAAAAAATGTGAAATGCACAGCTAAACTACTAAAATTTAAACTAAAATTAATTAAATTAAAATTGAAAATGTAGATGTAAAAATAAAAGCGAATTCAAAATATGTATAAATACTATAATAGTTGATAAATAATACTAAAATAACACTGCTCACATCAAAATATGGTGCTTTGTATTTTCCAAGGAAAAACAAAACAAAAAAAACTATTATGTTAATCATTAAAATAAAAAGCACAACAACTTGTCATATGGCTTTTAGGTCAATCATACTTTAAGAAACACTTTTTATTTAAAAAAAATACAGTACATAAAGTTTATTTTTATTAAAAAAAAAAAAACAAAAAAAAAAAACACATACAAAATTTCCCATATTAGACACAGCAATGCCATGCCTTGTTTCCTCTGAGCTTGTGATGCCCTCTGTTGGCCATTTCCAAAACTGGGAAATACAAGACATGCATTTGAACAAAAGATTAAGATCCATAAATGAAAAAAAAACCCAAAACATTTTTTACAAAATGGGAAGTGAAACGATTTTCAAGTCTTCTACGCAGATATCATAATATCAGTCAGACTAGACTACCATCCTATCCACGTAGCCAAGACAATTTTTGAAAAAAGATGAACATAATTCTTATGTTCTGTAGATGACCTGCAGGCGGTAGTTATTCATACTTGTAACTGATACCTTGGTGATTCAGGAACTCAAGTAATGCAAGAGCTGAACATCAAAATATGGTGAACAATTTACAGCATTTACTTCACAGTAAATAGAGATCTAATACGAAGCAAGTACATTGATTGAACTATCCATTAAGCCTCAAATGAGGCAGAATAAGTTTGAACACATGAACACAACTCTGGTCCTCAGGAGTCATTGGGAAGTCCAAAGAGCTTGACGGTCCCTGCCTCTCGGTTGCTGTCGTATTTGCCTTCTTTATCGTCGCAGGCGTACGCCAGCAGCGGTCTCTTCGGATGCCACGCAACAGTGAAGGTCGGAGACTCGCACTGTATCTCCCAGAGCTTCTCACCTACGGCGATAACACAACAAACGTCAGTCGGACAGTAAAACACAATTCAAGCTTTCATGATCATTTCAAAATCTGTTGCTTACCCGTCTCTACTTCAGCAATGTCGATGAAATGATCCTCAGAAGCCGACGCCAGCATTTTCCCATCATGACTGAAACTGAGCGTCCGCACAGGCCAGTCTAGTCTGTTTTGGGATTAAAAATATTATGTAATATGAAAATGAGACAAAAGTGCTTGTCCGCCAACAAATCACAATCAAAGAACTCTGATCTTTGAGAAACTGAAATGACTAACACAAATGAATGACTGAATAAATTAATTAATAAAAATAAAATCGCTTCTTATAGAATGCACTTTCAGATTAGATTAATTGCATTACTTTTTCCTGTTTCACAGTGTATACATAATCATACATAATATTGTAAAATATATTATTAATATTTTTAATTAGCTTGTATTTTTGATCTAAACTTTTTTCAGACTGGTTTCAGTTTTAATCATTTTAGCTAACAATAACAACAATGTATCAACTGACCTAGCAAAGAAATTATGGAATGGAATGGAATAACAAAAAAAAAAAAAAAAAAAAAAAAAAATCCAAAATCTCTTTTTTTTTTTAAATTACAAAAGTTATGACATAAAAAGTAAAAACTATTAAATAAAAAGTTATATTTATGTCAATTTTTATTTTTTTTCAAAAGTCTAAATTAAAACATACTGTTAAAAGTATTAAAATTATGATGTAAAAAGTAAAAAATGATTAGTAGTAAATAAAAACAACTCTAAAAGTCTATTTCAAAACATCATACTTATGTCAATTTTAATTTTTTCAAAAGTCAAAGTTAAAACATACTGTGTTAAAATTATTAGAAAAATGATGACATAAAAACTAAAAAATTAAAATCTTTTGTTTGTTTTCATGACATAACTAAAACTATTAAATAAAAAGTCATACTTTTTCAGAAGTCAAAATTATAACACACTGTTAAAATTATTGGAAAAATGATGGCATAAAAAGTAGAAATAAGTAGCAAAAACTTAAAAAAAAAAAAAAAAAAAAAAAAAAAAAAAAAAATTTTACATTTCAAAAGTCTATTAAAAACAAAAAAGTGTTTATGTGTTTAAATTAAAAAAGATAAAACTATATTTAAAAAAAGGCATACTTATGTTAACTATTTCTAAATTCTAAAAATAAATAAAAAATAAAAAAGCCAAAATAAAATTCTTTATTTCAAAAAGTCTTTATGACATAAAATGAAACGCTATTAGATAACAGGTCAAAATTATGACATCCTAAGTCATAATTCTGAGATAAAATGTCAAATTGACAATATTATGTTAAACTGACCTGGAAAAGCAGCGCACACACACCAGCTCCTCCACGTCCCACAGGCTGACAAGTGCATCTGCACTTCCTGTGGCAAAATACTTGCCCGTGGGATCGAATTTAATACAGATGCAATTGGACGGATGGGCATTGATTGACTGTATGAGCTTGAGATCAGGGTAACTGAAACATAGACATAAACATAATGCGTTTTAATGAAATCACCTAAACATTTTGCACGCCTACAGCCTCTTCCAACTACAGCCAAACATACCTTAATATATTAATACAGCCGTTTCCGTTTGTCAGGAAGAACATGTCGTTGTCGTTATTCCAGGAGATCTCATTGACCTCGAACTTGAACTGCTCCTCGGCACGTGGACGGTGCGTCTTGGCATCGATGAAAGTCACAACATCATCCTTGTTGCCTACAGCAATGGTCTGACCATCAGGACTCCAACAGATGTTGATATTCTCACCTAGAAGTTGTCAGACGAAATTCAACATATGAATAACCATCATAAGAACAACAGATATGACAGATGAGGTTTAGAGCTTCACCTTTGGTGCTGACTGTGGCCATGCATTTGGTGGTCCGTACGTCCCAGATGCGGATGGTCTTGTCTCCTGATGCGGTGACGAACAGATCAGGGTTTGTGGGATGCCAGCACAGCTGATCCACACTGTCTCCATGCCCTCGATAGTTGTTCTCCTTCACCTAATACATGCAATACAGGTTAAAAATGAGCAAGATCACGCCTAATAAAGACAAATAACCACATAGAACCAACATGCTATCTAAACTGTTGTAGTTTCAGGTCGTATGGTATTACTTTAAATATAAACGAAACAACAAAACGCCTTTTAAGGCTTCTTGGAGAACATTGTATTTTTAAAAACAACAAACAAGCACTAAGTATAACTGTTGAAATGTTGTTCTAATACATAAACAATAACAACAGTCACCATATATGTAATACTTGTATATTTCAGTGTGTACTGCAGATGATGGACATGATAAACCAAACCTCACCAATCGGTCTTTTTCCAGGACAAACACGCTGGCGGTTTTGTCAAATGATCCGGACGCCAGTCGTTTTCCATCGCAGCTCCAGGCCACCGAATGCACTTTAGCACTGTGAGCCGGGAACTCTCTGCTTTTATTGTTATTCCTGAAGATCTCCTGCATCTCCTGATAGTATGAGGACGCCATGCTTGCTTCTTCTTCGCCGCGTATTTAAGCCGCATCCTTACCCGTAAGTTACTGTCCGCCACCTAGTGTACGGGAGTGACATGACATACTGAAGCCTGAGTAATAGATGGAACTTATTGCAGTCAATAATTATTAGATAAATAGTCATAGTTATGACATAATTGTCGAAATTATGAGATACTGTATCATAATTATGAAAAAAGTCGAAATTACAACAAAAAAGTACAAATTCTGAGATTTAAAGCCGAAAATAGTCAAAATGACGAGATACTATATCATAATTATGAAGAAAAAAATTTCAATTACAACATAGAAAGAAGTTCGAGATATAAAGCAAAATTAATTCTGATACAGAAAGTTATCATTTTAACATAAGTTGTCAATAATTACATCATAATTATGAGAGAAAAAGTCATATTATAATTATGGAAAAGGTCGAATTTACAAAAAAAAAAGTAAATATTTTGAGATATAATGCCAAAAATAGTCAGACTTATGACATAAATTGTCAAAATGATAAGATAGTGTATCATAAATATGAAATTTTTTTAAATTAAAACTTAGAAAGTAAAAATTTGAGATATAAAGCCAAATTATGACGCAAAAAGTCATAATTTTGACATATATTGTCAACATTGAGATAATATGTCATATTGTGAGTAAATAAACTGAAATTATGACATAAACACCAGTCTGAATTATGACAGAAATTGTCAAAATGACGACATACTTTATCATAATTATGAAGAAAAAAATTAAATTACAACATACAACGCAGTTTGAGATACAAAGCCAAATTATGATACAGATAGTCATAATTTTGACATAAATAGTCAATAATGAGATAAGTCATATTGTAAATAAACCAAAATTATGACATAAACACCAGTCAAAATTTTGACATTAAGTCATGACATAAATTATGAGATGCTACATCATAATTTTGAGAGTAAAAAGACATAGTTATGACATAAATGTCAAAATGATGAGACATTATAATTATAAAAAAAGTCAAATTTACAACAAAGTAAATATTTTGAGATATAATGCCAAAAATAGTCAGAATTCTGACACAAATTGTCAAAATGATAAGATGCTGTATCATAATTATGAAGAAAAAAATTAAATTACAACATACAACGCAGTTTGAGATACAAAGCCAAATTATGATACAGAAAGTCATCATTTTGACATAAATTGTCAATAATGAGATAAGTCATATTGTAAATAATCCAAAATGATGACATAAACACCAGTCAAAATTTTGACATTAAGTCATGACATAAATTATGAGATGCTACATCATAATTATGAGACAAAAAGTCATAGTTATGACGTAAATTGTCAAAATGATGAGATACTGTATCATAAATATTAAGAGAAAATTTTAAATTGCAACTTATAAAGTAAAAAGTTTGACATATAAAGCCAAATTATGACACAAAAAGTCATAATTTTGGTATAAATTGTCAACATTGAGATAATATGTCATATTGTGAGTAAATAAACTGAAATTATGACATAAACACCAGTCAGAATTATGGCATAAATTGTCAAAATGACGACATACTTTATCATAATTATGAAAAAAAAAATTAAATTACAACATAGAAAGAAGTTTGAGATACAAAGCCAAATTATGATACAGAAAGTCATAATTTTGACATAAATAGTCAATAATGAGATAAGTCATATTGTAAATAAACCAAAACTATATGACATAAACACCAGTCAAATTTTTGACAAAAAGTCATAATGACATAAATTATGAGATGCTACATCATAATTTTGAGAGTAAAAAGACATAGTTATGACATAAATGTCAAAATGATAAGATATTATAATTATGAAAAAAGTTGAATTAGTAAATAGTAAAGTAAATGAAGTAAATATTTTGAGATATAATGCCAAAAAATAGTCAGAAGTCTGACACAAATTGTCAAAATGATAAGATGCTGTATCATAATTATGAAGAAAAATTACAATTTAGAAAGTAAAAAGTTTGAGATATAAAGCCAAATTATGACACAAAAAGTCATAATTGTGACATAAACTGTCAACATTGAGATAATGTCATACAGTGAGTAAATAAACTGAAATTATAACATAAACACCAGTCAGAATTATGACATAAATTGTCAAAATGACGACATACTTTATCATAATTATGAAGAAAAAAAAATTACAACATACAACGCAGTTTGAGATACAAAGCCAAATTATGATGCAGAAAGTCATCATTTTGACATAAATAGCCAATAATGAGATAAGTCATATTGTAAATAAACCAAAATTATGACATAAACACCAGTCAAAATTCTGACAAAAAGTCATGAAATAAATTATGAGATGCTACATCATAATTATAAGAGAAAAAGTCATGGTTATGACGTAATTGTCAAAATGATGAGATATTATAATTATGAAACAAGTCGAATTTACAACAAAAAAGTAAATATTTTGAGATATAAAGCCAAAATAGTCAGACTTATGACATAAATTGTCAAAATGAGATACTGTATCATCATTATGAAGAAAAATGTTGAAATTACAACTTAGAAAGTAAAATGTTTGAGATATAAAGCCAAATTATGACACAAATAATCATAATTTTGACATAAATTGTCAACATTGAGATAATATGTAATATTGTAAGTACATTAACTAAAATTATGACATAAACACCAGTCAAAAGTTTGACAAAAAAGTCATAATGGCATCAATTATGACATACTACATCATAATTATGAGAGAAAAAGTCTAATTGCAACATAAAAAATAAAAATTCTAAGATATATTATAAAAAACTCATATGACAAATTGTCAAAATAGTCAGATACTATATCATAATTATGAGAGAAAAGTCAAAATTATGCAGTAAGAAGTAAATATTTTGAGACAATGTAAAAATTACAACATAATTCATAATATTGACTGTCAAATATATGAGATACTACATTAATATTTAAATAAAAAGTCGAAATTATGACAAACCATGTTAAATTATAACATACTGGGTCATAATTGACATGAATTGCCAAAATTATGAGATACTTCATAATAATTATAAGAAAAAGGGTGAAAATATGACATAAAGCAATATTGATTTCGTCAGTATTATGACATACTAAGTGATAAATATGGAACTTATGAGACAAATGTAACAATTAGGCCATAAAAAGTCATAAGTCATTTTGTTTGCTATTGGCAGTGGTTACAGTATTCAGTGTGATTTTTGGTGAAAATAATTTTGGAGCCAGTTTGACCCACACACATCACAAGTTATTAATTCTAACAGTTGCAATACACACAAAACATTCAAAAATGTACTGTCCCCATTTTGTAATCATATATGTCATATATAACAAAAAGTAAGATTTCATTGATATTTTTGACCACTGAACTAGGAATAGCCTCCATTTTCCATTTCAGAAATCTGGTCACATTTACTATACCATCTCTATTAAAAGTTAAAGCCAGTATTATATGTGTATGATTATGCTGTACTTTATAATTCAACCCGATTGTATCTCCTTCTCTTCTCTGTCAACTCCTGCCATCCCCCTCTGCACATCCAGGTTGTGTTTCTCACTGCAGATCCAGTTGCATTACCTGCTAATGCCCTCATGTATATTTCAATGCACTCTTTGTAATGTTTTGCACCTTCTTTTGTTTAACTGCACAATGTTAAACTGAACTCAAAGTCCCTGCTTACACAACAGAGACTGAATACTTAGAGAAACCGACTACTAACCAAGGGATTTTTTGTGTTCTTATTAAAAAAGAGCTTTTCAAGTTAATGAGATGTAACACTCACATGCATGAAAAACAGAAAAAAGGTACAGAAAACAGTCTGTATTTCTTCATAAGTTTATTCAGTTGTTTAAAAGGTATGTTGAAGAGGGAGATTCCGATTTAAATAAAAACAGGTACACTCAGTATAAGCTTCAAAACACACTCATTTCAAGATCACAAGTCAGATCAATCACCTCTCAGAGTTCTTATACAAAATCAAGCCTACACTCCAATAAGGCTGAAAAGGAAGAAGTGGTGCATACAGTAAGGCCAAAACACATTCCAGAAGTGGTGAGAAATCAAGGAGCAATTTAAACAAGTCTCCTACATTAAAAAAGAGTGTAAATGAGTCACGTCAACGTGGGTTATTAGAATCACTTGTGACGACAGAGTGAAAACAAGAATATATAATAAAACAATTCAGATTTTCTGACAAGTGATACATAATTGCAACCATAATTTATCGGCCGTGTCAAATATTATTGCAGTTGCCGCCCAGTTAACATAAATATATTCTAAGAACGTTTTGCTAGCATTCACATTGAGTTGTGAAAATGTTATTTTTGAATGTTCTCTTAACTTTAAATGTTCTTTGAAACAAGTAAGTAGCAAAACACAGGTGAAAATCCAACTAAAACTAAAAAAACATTTCATGAATGATGTGTACATAACGTTTTTTGTTCTAACATTTTCAGAACTTTATTAAAGACAAGATAACATTGAACATTCTATTAATGTTACTGAAAGAACATCTGTTCATAACTTTGACAGAACATTAACCAACGTTCTAAGAACATTCTCTGTTAACTGGGCAATAAGACCAGGACAACTGAGATGGCCAGAACCCTACACTGTAAAAAGTTTTCACCAGTTTCAACTTAAAAACTTAAGTTCAGCGGCTACCTTAAAATTTTAAAGTTAAATCAACTTAAGGAAAAGTCCACTTCCAGAACAAAAATTGACAGATAATCTACTCAACCCCTTGTCATCCAAGATGTTCATGTCTTTCTTTCTTCAGCTTTAAAGAAATTATGTTTTTTAAGGGATTTTGAACTTTCAAAATGGAGTTTAAATGCAGCTTCAAACGATCCCAAATGCGGTTGTACACAATTCCAACCAAGAAAGAAGGGTCTTATCTACCGAAACGATTGGTTATTTTCATTAAAAAGATACAATTTAAATACTTTTTAATGTCAAACACTCCTCTTGTCTTGCTCTCCCTGAACTCTGTGTTTTCTGACTCAAGACAGTTAGGGTATGTCGAAAAACTCCAATCATATTTTCTCCCTCAACTTTAAAAATTATTTCAAACTCATCCTACATCACTGCAGAAGTACCAACCCAGTCTTTGCAAAGTGAACGTGCAAAGAAGATCAAATACCCTTAACAAAAAAGGTAAAACAGAGATACAGGACGATTTCGAAGTTGAAGGAGAACATGAGATGTTCATGAGTTTTTCGACATACCCTAACTGTCATGAACCGGAACAAAAACAGTCCAGGGAGAGCGAAACAAGACGAGCGTTTGACATTAAAAAGTATATAAATTGTATATTTTTATGAAAATAACTGATTGTTTCACTAGATAAGACCCTTCTTCTTCGGCTGGGATCGTTTACGACCGCATTTGTGATCGTTTGAGGCCGCATTTAAAATGCATTTTGGAAGTTCAAAATCAGGGCACCATATCAGTCCATTATATGGAGAAAAATCCTGAAATGTTTGCCTCAAAAAACAATTTCTTTATGGCTGAAGAAAGAAAGACATGAACATCTTGGATGACAAGGGGTGAGCACATTATCTGTCAATTTTTGTTCTGGAAGGGGACTTCTCCTTTAAAAGTACAAAAGTAATTTCATTTTATTGTAGTGAGTTGAAATTACTTGTAGTTTAAAGTTGATTTAACTTAAAATTTTAAGGCAGCTGCTGAACTTAAGTTTTTAATTAAAACTTGTGAAAAAATTTTAAGTGTACAGTCCCATTAATATTCGTACCATTAACATGATCCACTTCGAGTCAAGAGGAGTCACAAGGCAAATATTCGCAGTTATTAAAGGCAGCCTGATCCTGCACAATATTACAATTCGCAGATGATATTGCATTGGAACAGCTCAGCATTAGTGAGCGGATCTAATCAAGACGCAACTGTTGATCAAAGCCAAACTTTTCTACAGTGCATTCATGCAGTGCAAAGTTTTGAAAATGGGTGGAAGACATGAGTGCGTAGCCCTCCATGGTTTGATGGTATTCATTTTCATAAGATCTAAGATGTACGATTTGGATCCCAAAGAGGTGAGTGTGTCTTAAGAGGTAGACAGAACAGACCACAACAGTTCCTCTTTAAGGAAAGAATCGCTTGAATGGCTTATAATTGCATCTCTTGATTAATTTGGATAGTCTAGTCCACACTTAGGACCTTTTTGTAACAGCAAAGGTGCCATGATGTGCAGTGCAGTGATTGTGTCAGGATTGTTTTACTGCTTTGCATTGAATCTGAAGTATATTCTGTGCCACCAACAGCATTTGTCAAGTAGTCCTGACCTAAACTTGGGCCCAAGGCATCAAGGTTTGACTGGTTAGCATGCAAAATGCATTTACCTATAAGGGATAGTTTGAGGGATTTGTTCTGTGAAACAAAAAAGTCTAGTGATGTTTTGGACCCCATTGACTTTCATTGTGTGGAGAAAAAACGCTGAGACAGTTTGCTTAAATTCTGCTGCTAGTGGCACAGAAATCACACTCTTCATCATTAAAGTTTCCTTGCTTGCATTCTTAGGGAAAATTGACTCAGATGTTGAATCTATGAATCCAAGATGAATCTAATATCAACTACTGTGCAGAATGAATCTGAAGCGTTTGATGTCTCTAATGTCTAAACACCCTGTGTTTATTGGTACAGTACATTTACACTGAAAGGAAAAACGTGTTGTCCGGTAAAAGTTTTTCTTTTTTTCAAGCTGCAAATGATGAAATGATCTTTCTATATTTATTTTAAATATGAACGGTTGGTTTTGAATTTGGAATAAACAAATTTAGAAAGCATGGTTTTGTGCAAATAATGCAGCTGTCCTTGCAGCGCCGCTTGCCGTTAACACTCGGCATCTGTGCTACCGTTTGCTGCATTGGGGCTTTGTGCAGAGGAGCTGATGGTAGTTTGCAGGTCATCGCTTGCATCCGTATGGCCGATCCCGTTGGGCCCTGCCCACTTCTCTGGATTGCCATCCTTCATTTCACTGATAAGAAAAGTTTAAGCAAAAACGGATAACAATTTAATCCAGATCGTAATATTAAATATGAGGTTAACTTTTGGCAAAATAAGTAACAATCTTAAAGAAGACGTCCACTACCAAAACAAAGATTTACATATAATGTACTCATCCCCTTGTCATCCAAGATGTTTGTGTCTTTCTTTCTTCAGTCATAAAGAAATTCTGTTTTTTGAGGAAAACATTTCAGGATTTTTCTCCATATAATGGACTGATATGGTGCCCCAATTTTGAACTTCCAAAATGCAGTTTAAATGCGGCTTCAAATGATCCCAAATGCAGTTGTAAACAATCCCAGCAGAGGAAGAAGGGTCTTATCTAGCGAAACGGTTATTTTCATAAAAAAAAAATATATATATATACAATTTAAATACTTTTTAATCTTAAACGCTTGTCTTGTCTTGCTCTCCCTGAACTCTGTGTATTCTGACTCAAGACAGTTAAGGTATGTCGGAAAACAGCAATCGTATTTCCTCCCTCAACTTCAAAAATCATTTCAAAATCATCCTACATTGTTGCAGAAGTACCGACCCAGTCTTTGCAAAGTGAAAATGGTAAAACAGCGAAATAGGACGATTTTGAAGTTGAGGGAGAACATGAGCTGGGAGTTTTTTGACATACCCTAACTGTCATGAACCGGAAAAAACAGTTCAGGCAGATTACGACAAGACGAGCGTTTGACATTAAAAAGTATATAAATTTTATTATTTTTATGAAAATAACCGATCGTTACGCTAGATAAGACCCTTCTTTCTCGGCTGGGATCGTTTACAACCGCATTTGGGATTGTTTGAAGCCGCATTTAAAGAGAAAGATTTGGAGAAATTTAGCATTTTATCACTTTGCAGTGAATCAGTGTTCATTTTGACAGCAAATTTTGATTAAAATGCCACTTAGTTTATCTGAATTGTTTTATTCTTTCTAGTCTAGTTTTACTCAACTAAACATACTTTAGTCAAGTAAATCTACAGTAAATTTAGCTGGCTAAAATCTAATAGGTTTAGTTACAATGTAATACATTTATTTAGCATTTCTCTAAAATTATCAAACTCATTGTATAGGTTTGATATTAGGGTTTTATCATGATAGACACAGATTTAACTGCTGTGACCAATGGTTATATAGCCTAATTATGCATTCTTTATGAACACTTGTTTACCATAATCTACATTCTTTCAAGCAGACATAATTATTTATAGAAATACATTTAGATTTATTAGGGCTACTAAAGGGATTTAGTCGAGGGCAGAGAGTGATTTTCAGTCTTTCTTTTGTTGCTTGATTAACATCAATGCCACAGACAATAGCAACTATATTAGGCTGCTGTCCCTTTAAAATCGAATGCACTGATGCATGTCTGATAATCTCCCAACTGTTTATGTTTACATAAGACGTAACTGGGTGTATTTATGTGAATACTCATCAAAACTGACAATTCGCCATCATTTTGTGTGTATCTCTCTGTTCATGCGACGCGAAAGAGTACTAGTATGCTGTGTGAGAGGCGCTGCTTCGGTTTGTGCACTCAAAAAAATGGACTGAATTGAGTTTTATGAGACGTGCATGCAAATGTTTGCCAGTTTATATCTTGCTGGATAGATCAATAGGCTATGATACAGTTCAAATGTGTGCTTCTAACCTCCTAATCACGCAGCAGATTCATTCTGAATAAATCTCTTCCCAGATCGTCCCTCCCTAACATTTTCATCTTGTTTTTATTTGTCAATGAAAATGTCAGTAGATTTCTGTCATAGTTTTTGTCATTCAAAATGAGTTTTTGTTTCTTTAATGTCATTTTCTTGGGTGAAAAAAAAATTATGACAAATTATTTGTCAACGAAATTAACACTGCAGTTAACTGATTGCCGTCAGAATGAGAGTCCAAACAGCTGATAAAAACATCACAACAGTAATCCACACCACAACAGTCCATCAGTTAATGTTTTGAGAAGTGAAAAGCAGCCTGTTTGTAAGAAACAAATCCACTACTAAGATGTTTTAACTTTAAACCATTGCTTCTGGCTAAAATACAAGTCTATAATCCATAATATTGGTTTCTCCAGTGAAAAAGTTGTGTCGTCTGAATCGGGGGGAAATATGCACAGATCAAACTCTGTTTACAAGCAAAAACATATGTTCTAAACAAATATGTTGATGGACTGATATTTTGTCCAGAAGTGATGGTTTAAAGTTAAAATGATGGATTTGTTTCTTACAAACATCCAACTCTTCACTTCACAAGATGTGGATTATTTGTTGATTATTGTGATGTTTTTATTAGTTGTTAAGGCTCTTATTCTGACGGCACCCATTCACTGCAGAGGATCCATTGGTGAGCAAGTGATGTAATGCTGAATTTCTCCAAATCTGTTCTGATGAAGAAACAAACTCATTTATATCTTGGATGGGGTGAGAGTGAGTACATGTTCAGTAAGTTTTCATTTTTTGGGTGAACTATTCCTTTAACGGATTTACTGTGGTTCACTGCTGAACAAACAAGTAGTGTAGTGTAACCTTACCCTGAACAGCACCCGTTGGTCACTGGCTCAGCCGGCTCTTTCTCAGAGAGAGATCTGCAGACGCTGTCTGTCTGAGCCGCTCCTTTGGACTCCATGCCAGAGTCTGAGCTCTGTCGAGCCACGGCTGGCTCTCGGCCCGAGTCTGAGCTGGTTCTTGATCCGCGCTCACTGCCCGACAGAGAGCTGGTGCCCGGCCCTTCTGTGTCTTTGCCAGAGTCAGAACTGTGTCGGCCGTTCAGGCTGTTTGATGAGGAAACTTTACTGAGCTGCCCATCATCTGCAGAGCAACAGATTAAAGATTCTCATTAATTGCTCCAGTTACGCAGGATGCTTAGGGTATTTTCAATAATATTTAATGCAATTTTGTCCAATGCTCAAATCTCGGACTAGCAATAGAAATATAGTAGAACATAATATAATAGAAATTCCTTTCAATAGTAAATACATAATAAATATATGCATTTAACTATATTGTATGTGCTTGAAGTATAGAGTTTATCTTCTTGCCTTCTTTGTCCGGATCACAGGCCTGTTTGCGTCTTCTCCTCAGAATTACTTCCAGTTCACTGTCCTTTTTAGCATGAACTACTTCCTGGAAACCACGACTGGGACTCTTCTTTACCGTCTCCTATAGATTCAGGGAGAAAACAGATTTTCATGAATTAAGTTGCTAAGTTCTAAGGTCAATTTGGCATTTTCTGAGCAAAGGGTACTTTGGTATACTACACATTTATTTGTACAACCATTACTGGACAGATTATCATCATCACTGAACTATTTTTTGTAAACAAACAGAAGATGGATATATTTCTGTAATCTGTGAATCAATAGCTGGACTCATAATCAAAATCAGGTGATTTAATGGCATGCAGCTGTTAATCAGAAAACCTACCAGAATGCCTTTCAGCTCTTCCATTGCACTTTCCTGGTGCTTTTCCTCCACCGCTGCTGCCGCTGCTGCTGCTGCCACTGGGCTCGGCTGCTGTGGATCAAGAACAATACAAATTTACATTATATGATCAAAAAAAATATTTCACAAATACCATGATATATCAGCGCTGTTATTGTTAACTAAAACTATAAAAAATATTTTGGTAGTTTAAATTTAAGATAAAATAATACATACATTTCGAATCAAAAACTTAAAAAACTTAAGAAGAAAAGTTGCCTTGTCAAGTAACGGAAATAAATAGAACTGAATGAGAATTTATTTTACATTCAAATTCTGTTTCTGAAGTTGATAATTTACAAAAGATTTATATTTCAAATTAAAGCTGTTCTTTTGAGCTCTCTATTCATCAAATTTCTATTCAATCAACACTGATAATAATAATAAATGTTTCTTCAGCAGCAAATCATCACATTATAATGAAAATGATTCGGTAATTGAAATAAAGCTGAAATAATAAAAAAAAAAAAAAAAAAAAAAAAAAAAAAAAATTACAACAAAAATGAGAAATGTTGCCTTGTCAAGTAACTGAAATATGTTGTATTCAAGCTGTTGTAAAATTACTAAAATTATAAATAAAAATAAATTAAAAGCTAAATAGAAATATTAAAAGAAGCATATAAGAAACTAAAATTAAAATATTAAAAAGTAATTCAAAACATTATCAATAGGGATGCACGATATTGAATTTTGCCGATATCCGGTATGCCGATATTTTTCATACCGATATATTTCTTTTTGTTTGGAACCAAGTCTCTCCTGTTTAAAAATTATAAGCAAAATATTTTGAATTTTGGGTAGTTCTTAACAAGAACTTTTTTGTTAGAATTAGATAACAATAATGAAGTTCTTTTATAATGACAGTACATTGAAGCTTTGAAAATAACTATACAAAATACAATATCAACCGCTGGATTTTCTTCCCCAGAAAGATGCAGTGGTAACCTTAACGTTTTATTTCAGGATTTAATATTTGTAGATGGTCTAAAGCAAAAATCTTTTACAGCTCATAATTTGTTTAAAAATGTAACATATTAAACATTAATCAATAAATCAGTATATATAAAATTATTTAATTTACAAGTGTCATGTTTGTGATTTATTTATTTATTTTTTATTCATATGAGATACAGCTTCTGATCTCTAAATCAAAACATACTCATGATTTTATGACATCAGCAGCGATGCAGTGATCCAAAACAGGCAAAACTGCTTTAAGTATGAGCCACACTGCTGATGTATCTATTCGCTAGCACACCCTGAGCACGTGAGTTAACGTATTCCTTTATCGGCAAGACATATCGACATAATTTTTCATATCGGGCCGATGCCGATATTAACATTTAAAGCCATTATCAGGTAATTCCGATATCAGTCTGATTATATTGTGCATCCCTAATTATTAAATACTATAAAATTATACAATTAATACTAAATAACATTGGCGATACCAAAACATGATCATCAAAATATTACTAACATTAAACATTACAGAAACTTGTGAACTGCTGACAAGCAGCTACAGTGGGTGGTGTTTTTAAGTTTATGTCTGAAAGCCAAAAACAAAAGACAATCTGCCTATGTAGCGTATTGGGAAGCAGGAAATCTCTAGAGTCAGGACTATAGCTATTGATCAGAAATTATACAGCCCCTTTGAGCCACAGGATAATCTTGGTAGCTTTGCCCGTCAATAACTTAAACAAGATGGATCCACTCTCAGCCTATCAGCTGTCTATACTCAAAATGCGTTAATGAGCCGACCCATCCTCAGGGAGGATGATCAAATGCTATGAACCATTTCTGCAGGGTCTTTATATTGACAAAATGCTGCTGAGTTGTAAAACACAGGATTTGTTTGATTGTAACGGAGCTGTCTGAGCAGTTTAACACTGGTGAAGGAGGAATGATGATCTGGTGTGATAACTGTTGTTAAACAATATGTGTGATTTGAACATACCTTTGTGCCAAATCTCTGTGATGATGAGGTCAGCAGATGATTTTACAGAGTAGAGAAACAAAGCAGAACATCAATTAGTTCACACAGAATACACAATATATATTTATAACCAACGTAAGAATGTTAGAGTGTGTTATAGGTGCAGCATTTAGAACAAAATGAGAATTCTTTTAAAATTCTAATTCAGTTACACATGCAGAAGTGTTATTTAAATTTAAAAAACAGGAATTAAATTGGAAATTAGAATGACTGAAATTCCAATTAACTGAATGGTAGATCTTTAATTTTACTTTTTAATATTATGCTTATTTCTGCTAAATTAATTTCCTGTTATTATATACACTAATAATAATAATAATAATAATAATAATAATAATGATAATAATAATAATAATAGATTAAAAAAAAAAAAAAAAAAATTTTTTTTCAAGTAAATGCTGTTCTTTTGAATTTTCTATTCATCAAATAATCCTGAAAAAAATGTATCACAGTTTCAGCAAAAATATTAATCATCACAACGGTTTTCAACATTAATAATAATCAGAAATATTTTTAAACATCAAATCTGCATATTAGAGAATGATTTCATCACACGAATAAATTGCATTTTAAAATATATTCACATAGAAAATAGTTGAAATATTTTACTTTACTTTTTTTAATAATAAAAAAAATAGCCTTGGTTAGCATAAGAGACTTCTTTTAAAATAAAATAAAATAAAAGTAGAAATTAGAATGACTGGAATTAAAATTAATTGAACAGTATTGCTTTAATTTTACTTTTTAATAACGTCTATTTTTACAGCATGAATTACCTGCTTTTACACACACAGCATATAAGGTGGGTAATACTACTACTACTACTGCTACTACTAATAGTATTTGATCAAAAGTGACAGTAAAGACATTTATAATTTTACAAAAGATTTCTATTTGAAATAAATGCTGTTCTTTTAAGCTTTCTATTCATCAAATGTATCATGGTTTCAGCAAAAATGTTAATCATCACAATTTTTAACAGAATTTTTAAGTTTCGGTAATAAAAAAAAAAAAAACTGAAATAACATATAAATATTATATTAAAAATGTAAACTTGTAAAACTAAAATTAGAAATGTAGCCTTGTCAATTAACCGATTAATTAAAAATTAAATATGGTGTATTCATATTGTAACATTACTAAATTTAGAAATAAAAATAAATTAAAATCTAAATAGATATATTAAAAGAAAAATTATTACAACAGCACATAAGCACATAACAAAGTCATAAATTCAAATATAAAAAGCTAATGCAGAATGTTATTAAATACTTTAAAATTCTATAAATAATACTAAAATAACATTGGTGATATAGATCACAAATAAAATGAAAGATAAAACAAAAATAAAATAAAATAATAAAAAATATAAAATAAAAATAAAAAATCTTACCAACACAAACCTTTGAGTGCTAGTGTTAATGTTTGAAATGACATTTATATACATTTGTGTTGAGTCTATTCTTATTTCATTGTATTTAAAAAAATTAACATTCATTTTTATAGACCTTAAAGGAAAAAAACTTAATGGATTGTTAAAATTGACCTCAAAATCTTAAAAACGGAGCCAAACAACACGAAGCAGGTTTATCAAATGGAAACCTTAAACCTTAATTCACCAATTTTGTTGGTTTTGGGTAAATTAAATCACTCTGCTGTGTGATTGTGTTGAATTTCTTAGAATTGCGATACAGAAAATTCCTTTTCCTGTCATTCCAATTCAATATCCTGTGGGATGTGGCCAATTCTGATTCATGGGAGTCAATTAAACTCTGAATTTTGGTCCAAAAACTCACCTTAGTGTCCTGACTCTTGACAGGCCTGAGAACCACACCGTGTTTAATTCTCTCCATCATTTCATTGACAGCTTTGACTTTGACATCGTCCACGGCTTCATTCACTGCATTGATAGAGAATGTGTTTGTCCAGATACTTATAATAGGGCAGCAGAATAAAATAAAAATACACGGTAGGGACAATCACCTGGGGCTTGCTCTAGTTTGGGGGTTCCTTTACCTCCCTTGGACGATTTCCTCATAATGGCAATGAGAGAGCTGCCGTAAACAGAGACATGTAATTAGATGTTTGACAACACTGTTCTTAATGATTGTATATGACAGTTCGCTTCAGTGCAGTAAAGTGGAGCGTTACCTGAGGGGGTTGCAGCGGGAGGGAGGAGGCGGGGGAGGTGGAGGAGGAGGCGGCGGGGGAGGGGGTGGTGGTTGAGGAGGAGGGGCCGGGGGAGGAGCAGTCCCAGGCGAGGGGCCTGATGCTGAAGCGCAGCTCTTCCTCTCCTCCTGCAGCTCTTTAACTGTGACAAACGACAAAAGGATGCCGGGATGTTACTGTATGTGGGTCACTGCGGTTTGTGCCTATACTCTCTGTTACGGAAGTTTTAGTTTTACTGGTTCTAGTTTTACCTTTCTGTTCCAAAAGAGTGTTTCTCTTCTCTTCCTCCTGCAGTCGTCCCTCGGTCTCTTTCTTCTCTTCGTCTAATATCTCAAGTTGTCTTTGCAGTTGAACTAGCTGCTTACGTAAAGCACATTCGTCCAGTTCAGTCTCTAGAGCTTTAACCTGCAAACAAATGTGACATATGGTGAGTTATGTTGGAAAAAGCATATTTTTGAGTTGAATGATTAGAAAAATCAGGAGTTTCTTTAAGCCCAGAGTCACTGGGGTTGTGTCAGTGAGAATAGATGTATCTTCTGTATTGACAAAAAATATGTTAAAACAAATTAAACAATTATTTTTTAATCGATCTATTTTCATGTACAAAATACCACAGTACTGTACGATTACACAGAAATGATTTAATTTACAGCAACTTCTTACTTTTAATAAAAACATAAAAAGGCACACCTGATGCACATTCTTTATTCATCATTTTGTAGATGCAGAGTTAAAAATCTTGTTGCATTTCATGCAGATAAGGAACATTACCATCTTATGGATGCCCATTTTTGCCACTGAATAAAAAAAAATAACTTTTCATTTCTTAAATCTGATTGTGTTTTACATTTTGCAATTCAGACTTTTTAATCGCAGAATTAGACATGAACTTACAATTCTGATTATTTTCTTGAAATTTAGAAATATAACCTTGTGATTACGAATTATTAATTCATAATTGTGGGATATAAACTCGCAGTTGCAAGTTATAAAGTGAAAATTGCCACATATAAACTTGCAATTCAGATATTTTCTCACAATTGCATTTACATCTTGCAATTTTGCCTTTTTTCTCTCAGAACTGAGAGAAATTGCAAGTTATAAAGTCATAATTGCTAGAAATAAACTCACAATTTAAATTATTTTCTTGCAACTGAGTTTACATCTTGAAATTCTGAGTTTTTTCTTGTAATTTTGACTTTTTTTTCAGAATTGAGATATAAACTCCAAATTGCAAGTTATAAAGTCAAAATTGCTAGAAATAAACTCGCAATTCTGATTATTTTCTTGCAATTTTGAGTTTACATCTTGCAATTCTCTTTTTTTTCCCTAGAATTGAGAGATATAAACTCAAAATTGCAAGTTATAAAGTCAAAATTGCTAGAAAAAAACTCGCAATTCCGACAATTTTCTTGCAATTGCAAGTTTACATCTTACAATTCTGTCTTTTTCTCAGAACTGTGATATGAACTCAAAATTGCAAGTTATAAATCCAAAATTGGTAGAAATAAACTCACAATTCTGATTATTTTTTTGCAATTGCAAGTTTACATTTTGCAATTCTGACTTTTTCTCAGAACTGTGATATGAACTCAAAATTGCAAGTTATAAAGTCAAAATTGGTAGAAATAAACTCACAATTCTGATTATTTTCTTGCAATTGCAAGTTTACATCTTGCAATTCAGATTTTTTTTCTCAGAACTGTGATAGTTTTAAACTCAAAATTGCTAGAAATCAAGTCGACACACAGTTGTAAGTTATAATGTCAGAATTGTGCAATATAAACTTTTTTCCTAAACTGATTTTAGTTCAGAATTGTGAGTTTATATCTTTCAATTCTGACTTTATAACTCATAATTGTGAGAAAAAGTCAGAATTGTGAGATTACAATAATTTGAACACACCTGACTTCCTAACTCGCAAATATGAGCTTCTCAGGAGGACTTGAACACATAATATTCAAAAATAAATTAACTGCCCTTAAATGGTTTCATTTAAAATATTTGTTCCTGTGAAAAGCTGTAATTGTT
The DNA here is from genome assembly GCF_022985175.1 of Labeo rohita. NCBI lineage: Eukaryota > Metazoa > Chordata > Actinopteri > Cypriniformes > Cyprinidae > Labeo > Labeo rohita. The sequence goes on along the minus strand of NC_066882.1, from coordinate 4,022,430 downwards.
TTAGATTGGATCGGTGCAATGAACTCAAATGGAGCCCAGATTGGTGCTCAATGAAAAACGCCCTTGACTTTGGTACAGAATTAGTTCATATTTACAGGCTGACTTGTAAACATGGCTTTGCTAACACAGCCTATTGATTACATGACGTCTGAAGTTAGGATCCATGCTCTTTGGATCGAAATTGTGGGTCAGACTGTGTATTGACCGATGACACATCAGTCCTGCTGATTCACAAACACTAAATACCATTTGCAACCAAAAGCAGTACTAGTACTAGTGATGGTTTAATTTTGTACTCCACGAACGGAACATTGCCTCATCTGATTTGTCGCTCATCCAGTTTGTTTAGATCGTGGTAACTATTGTGTGTAATTAGCATCAGATGATCTGGACAATCTTTATTTGCTGCCAGAGCTTAAATATGACAGACAGCTGCTGAATGAATCTCCAAATTATGACAGCTGTCAAGCCTCCGGATGTCTCCTCTGGTGCTTTGAGATCTGTGTTTGTTTAATATAGTTGTGGTTGTTTTGACAGACTACCAACCACATGTGTTTGTCATGAAATGTGGTTTGAAAAGTATTACATGTTGAAAGTATTACATGATGCTGAGGCTACAAGTGTAAAACAGAAGATCCACATTAGACCCAAAGCAAGCACTGATATTGTGATAAATGAGTTACTTCACAAGTCATCTCAAAGTAGTCTGATTATATTACCTAAAATGTGTAATTTAATGGATTGCATTACTAACTACAATTTATGTCACATAGTATGGAGTCAGTAACAGATTACAATTTGTAATTAATCTACCCAGCTCAGCATGCATTTTTGGGCATTAAATAATGGTGTGCACTTGTGCTCCTAACTTAAATTTAAGAGCACAGCCAAATTTTAGAAGCACCTTCTAATCAATAATTAAAAATCATACAAAATTAGCATTCCCATTACAAGGTGATATTTGACTCCTTACAGTGTTTTATTTTTTTTTTACATTTTTTTCTTTGCAATGGCATTTAACTTTATTAAAAGTATTTCATCTTTTATGTAAATTTTTTTAAATTATATTGTATAAGATTTTTTACATTTTTAATTCAAACAACAGAATACGAACATGTAGAATAAGAATAAGTTGGCAATCAAATGAAATCAGTATTAACAAAATTAATTTGTACTATAGATCTGTACAGAATCTGTACAGAAGAACACAAAAGTGGCTTGTAGGTGTAATTTCTTGATTAATGCGTCTCAGAGGTGGCATGAGTGCAATCAAACTCATAAACTCTTGTTGAGATTAATGTTTTAAATATAACATTTTGAATATAGAAATATTAAATGATTTAAATAACTAAAAAGATACTTTAAAAATAAAAATAAAACTGCCAGTAGGTGGCGCATGTCACTGATTTACTGATTAGTGAATCATTCATTCATTTCATTCGTTCAAACGGCTGATTCATTCAGGACTAAAGCAAGTGACTGTCTTTATGAATGGGAAATTGAATCGCTGACTTACTAGACTAGCTTAAAAATGCATGTTCATTCATAAACGAAACACCGCTATGTTTGAATGGAGATCCGCAGCGGCTCAGTTGTGACTTGTTTCAAACTATTTTTGATGACGAAATGGAGCAAAATCAGGCAATAGTGTTACAGTCAGACAATGTAAGTCACTTAATATAAACTTATTGCTCATTTAATTGTTGTATTAAATCAATATCTCATTTACAAAGCTGTCACTTATCTTCATCGCGATCTCACAAAGTTCCATTATAATCAACAAAGCTCTCTACACTGTTCAGTGAATCTCTTATTTACACTCTCTCTACACTTTGTTTATGAAAGGATTGGTGAAATATGTCTGTGATACATGACTCAACATTGCAAAAACTAGTAGAAACCTTTGAAGCTCCCCTCAAATATGCTATTATAGTCACACGCAGTAATTTTCAGTTGCACTGTAGAGCCCTGGCACAAATACAGTAAATTGTCTTTCGTAAACCTAAGTTCATTTAAATGCATCTGAAAGGGAAACATCTAGAAATGCATATGCAATAAGGCCAAAAATAACTGTGTTTGCGTCTTTTCATGACTAATTTATCACTGAATCTCTTTAGTAAATTGTGCCAGTATTTTTTCAATGCCATTTTTCAATGTGCTGGTGCAAGCTATTAGTAAATGTGGCCCTAAATATAAAAAGCAGTCATTTAAATGCAAGAATTTGGCATAAATGTTCTGTTTGAGATTTCCTGAAGATTACATTTATTGATGTTAATTACATTATTAGAACACTTTTTAATGATTTACATTAAAGGAGAAGTCCACTTCCAAAACAAAAATTTGTCGTAAAGAAATTATGTTTTTTGGGGAAAACATTTCTGCATTTTTCTCCATATAATGGACTGATATGGTGCCCCAATTTTGAACTTCCAAAATGCAGTTTAAATGCGACTTCAAATGATCCCAAATCAGTTGTAAATGAGTCCAGCAGAGGAAGAAGGGTCTTGTCTAGTGAAATGATCAGTTCCTCAAAAAACATAATTTCTTTACGACTGAAGAAAGAAAGACTTGAACATCTTGGATGACAAGGGGGTGAGTACATTATATGTGAATCTTTGTTTTGGAACTGGACTTCTCCTTTAAGTAAGTCAGATAAATGCACAACACTATTTCATCATATTTAGCACCTGATTAAACTGGATTATGTTTTGCTATTGAATAACACAAAACTGTTCTAACAACATAACGAATATTAGAGGATTAATATTAATGAAAGGATTTAAGTCGATGAAAAGCTCTAGCTGACAGTGTTAAAAATACTGAAAAGGGGTTTAGTAAATTTAATTCCGTTGTCTAATCCTATCATGCAATCCGTGATTAGGCTTATTGTGTTCATGCAAATATGGCTAAACTTTCACTGGCACTTTTTCTGTAATTAGCTAATAAAATGAAAACCTATACTATAATTTTAAACGTATAAATTCAAATTGAATTTTGAACCATCACCTACCTTCTCTTGGTGCTGTATTCTCTCTTCTTCTAATGTTTTGGTCACATTAGCCACATCTTCTAAAGCTTTCAGCAGCTGAATGCTGGGATCTGCCTGCTGCAGCAGAATCATGCTCTGTCTGTTTGCTTCTTTCTGTTTCACCATCATCTACAGGAGAAAATAAACATTAGGAAACAACTACCAATTTTAGAACATTTCCCTTCTTCAGCTACTAAGGGAAATAAAACATCCTGTGATGCATGCAATCATGGACAGTTCATACCCATCAGTCAATAAACACATTTATCTTGTCTTTTGGGTGTATTTTCAGGTCACCAGGTCACAGTTTGTCAGAGCCCCTCACCCGTGTGTTGATGCAGTGAATTTAGATGTGTTTTGTCCCATACCTCATGTGCGTAGGTCTCTGCTTTCTGCCTGAGGCTCTGTTCCAAATCCAGCTGCTCCTTCATGTTTTCATACTCGTGAGTGGCCATCATAGACACTACAGAGAGAAATAGTGATGCTTGATTATTTCTAATAAAGCAACACTCCTGATCAAACCCCTAGACCATTAGGGCTATAATACAAAATGCCAAAAAAATAATAAAAGACAGTAATGAACGGATGAACGGTAATCGTAAGGAGTTTCCACTTTTACATTCATGATTCTTCTCATAAGCAAAGAATAACTGGATCTATCTATATACTTAACAAATATACTACATAAAAATGCTTTATGGAAACATACACTGCTGCTCAAAAGTTTGGTGTCAGTAATTTTGAAAAAATAAATACTTTTATTTCACAAGGATGCATTAAATTGGTCAAAAGTGACAGTAAAGATATTTATAATGTTACATGTTTGTTATTTCAAATAAATGCTGTTATGTTGAACTTCCTATTTATCACAGAATCATTAAAATGCATCATATTTTTACAAAACTATTAAGCCTAACAGCTGTTTAACACTGATAATAATAAGTGTTTCTTGTGCAGCAAATCAGCATATTAGAATGATTTCTAAAGAATCACATAACACTGAAGACTGGAGTAATGATGCTGAAAACTCTGCTTTAATCACAGGAATAAATGAAAATAAAAATAAAATATTAAAATATAAAAAGTATCTATACACTACTGTTCAAAAATGTGGGATCAGAAAGATTTTTTATATTTTTTTAATCTTTTCAGCTCATCAAGCCTGCATTTATTTGATTAAAAATACAGAAAAAAACTTACTATCGTGAAATATTATTGCAATTTAAAATAGTGGTTTTCTATTTTAATATCCTTTAAAATAGAATTTATTACTGTGATCCAAAGCTGAATTTTCAGTATTATTACTCTAGTCTTCAGTGTCAAATGATCCTTCAGAAATAAAGTATTAAATTATATTAGAATAGAAAACTATTATTTTAAATTGCAATAATATTTCATAATATTACTTTTTCTGTATTTTTGATCAAATAAAGGAACTTTGATGAGCATATGGAGAGTTTGTTAAAAAAACATCATAAATCTTATTGATCCCAAAGTTTTGAGCAGTGCAATTGAAACAGCTACTTTAAAGAAACAGCTATTTAAAATTAAATTACAGATTTTTTTTATTATTATTAAATAAATGTAGCCTTGGTGAGAATAAGAGACTCCTCTTAAATTAAAAAAAATAATAAAAAAATATTACAGGTCCCAAACTTGTGAAACTTTTTCAGCCTTTAGACATTTTCAAAAAAAAGAAGAACTAATTCTTGTTTCTAAGTAACAATGTACCTTCACACATTATATATATATAGTGTATATATAATGTATATACTGTATATAATATATATATATAATATGTGTGTGTGTGTGTGTATATATCTGCATATATCAACTATTTTACACCATGGCTACTTCTGTCAAATTTCATAGGCAAAACTGTCAAAATAAAAAAATGAAACCCCCTAAACAGTGAGCATGTGCAAAATAAGTTCAACACTAGCCAGTGCAGCATTTGACCTGAGTAATGCAGTTTCCAATATTCCAGTCAGAGTAATAACACAAATGAGCAAAGAGGGAGCTGGGAGGATGTCAAAACAAAGTGCATCACCCCCAGCTGGAGGAGAGGGACTTCCTGTGGTGAATCTTTTACAGATAATTTGATCGGGGACTCTGACGTGCGGCCGGTAGTGAGTGGGCTGGTGGGGAACATTAATCTTCTTGGAAGGCACATGCACAGATGCACTGCAGGCCATTTGAGATGATGTCATGCTCATGCATTTGAATACAAGCGAGGAAATGAAGCGGCTCTGTGTCCATAACGTCCATACTCACCCCTGTTGAACCTCTTAATGGTCTTGCTTTGCTGCTCAATGGTTTTATAAAGCTCCTTCATCTCAGCCTGCTCCTTTTCAGTCTGTGAATTAGCATGAGGCACACGTCTGAGAAACTCGATTAGACATTGTTACGCCGGTATCCTTTTAGGATCAGCAATACCGCAGGTCACTAAGGCTTCATTTCAAGCTTATTTATTATTCATGAACAGGTTAAAATACCACACTTTGCAGTCCAAACCCCCATTCACTCCCATCAGGCTCGACTGAGCTCCATTTGAGTAAAAAGTTAAAAAGTCGCTTTGCTACTCACGAGTGCCGTCAACTCCTCAATCTGCCTCTGCTGATCTTGCAGCTGACAAGTCAGCTGCTTCTTCTCCTCCAGCAAAGAACTCACGGTTTCTTGGAGATCTGTGGCGAAATCAGAGGTTGCAATGGACATACCCTTATGACAGATTGCTTTGCAAAGGAAACTGCATCCCATTTGTTTGAGATACACTATGGTGTTTACCTTTGACCTGCTGCTTATACTGTGAGAAAGGATCAGAGCCAGGATCTTGTGGGTCAGCCTCTTCTTCCAGAGAAATGCAGTCAGAAATACTTGGCAGCAGCTCGTCCAGACACGGCCGTGATGACAAGCTCAAATACTTCAGCTTCCTGTTCTCACAGTTCAGCTGAAATGTGGTCAAAACAAAATTATTAACACCATAAATTAATGGCATTTGAAGGCAACTATTTTAACAGTAAAAGACTAAAAATAATACAGTAAAAATCTGTTAATTGGTTAAAGGTAAATTTCCTTATTTCATACAAAGAAGACTGTCTATTTGGACATTTCATGTAATGTTATGGTAAAATATAGACAATATACTGTAAAAAATTACAAATAAATGAATAAAATAAAAATAGAAAAACCTTTTTTTTGGATGATAAAAATAGTGAAAAAAAAAATAAACCGACATTCCCATAATTCTCCAAAAGCTCACATTTAATGGGTTTTCATTAAAATAAATATGTTTTTAAAACAGAAAAAAAAATCATATTTTAGTAATTTGGTATATTAATATCTCAGTTAATTAAACTTTTTATTTTTTATTTATTTTTTTTTTTTTTTACTGTAAATTGAATTCTGTAAAACGTAAAATGTTGCTACCATGTTTTTACAAATACACTACCAGTCAGTTTTTAAACAGTAAGGTTTTTTTTAATGTTTTTTTAAAGAAGTCTCTTCTGCTCACCAAGTCTGCATTTATTTGATACAAAGTACAGCAAAAACAGTACATTTTAAAAATATTTTTACTATTTAAAATAACTGTTTTCTATTTGAATATATTTTAAAATGTAATTTATTCCTGTGATTTCAAAGCTGAATTTTTATCACCATTACTCCAGTCACATGATCCTTCACAAATCATTCTAATATTCTGATTTGCTGCTCAAAACATTATTATTATGTTGAAAACAGCTGAGTAGTTTCTTTGATGAATAGAAAGTTCAGAAGATCAGCATTTATCTGAAATAGAAATCTTTTGTAACATTATAAATGTTTTTATCATCACTTTTGATCAATTTAAAGCATCCTTGCTAAATATAGGTATTCATTTCTATCATTTATTTCCCATAAAACTAAAAAAATATATACTGACTCCAAGCTTTTGAATGGTATAGTGTATAATGTTATAAAAGCTTTATATTTCAGATAAATGCTCATCTTTGGATCTTTCTATTCATCAAATAATCCTGAAAACATTTACTCAGCTGTTTTAAATATTGGTAATAATAATAATATAAAATGTTTCTTGAACAGCAAATCAGCATATTGGAATGATTTCTGAAGGATCGTGTGACACTGTAAACTGGAGTAATGATGCTGAAAATGTAGCTTTGATCACAGGAATAAATTACATTTTAAAATATATTCAAACAGAAAGCAGTTATTTTAAATAGTTAAAATATTTCAGAATTTTACTGTTTTTGCTGTACTTTGGATCAAATAAATGCACGCCTGGTGAGCAGAATAGAATTAATCTTATATTTATTACTCTTTGTAAATGTTTGCTATTAAAATACAACTGTTCATTGTTAGTCCACATTAGCTCAGGTCCATTAAATAAGATTAACAGATGCAACTTTTGATTTTAATAATGTTTTAGTAAATGTTGGAATCAACATTGACTAAGATCATTAAATGCTTTAGAAGTATTTTTCATTGTTAGTTCATGTTAACTAATGTTAACAAATGGAACCTTATTGTAAAGCATTAACCGTTTTTTTTTTTTTTTTTTAATGAAACTGTAGTATAATATTGTTGGGTAAACACCTTGGTTGCCAGAGCCTCTGCATTTTCCCGGCACGATTTCTCAATCTCAAGCTGGGTCTGTAACACGTTTACCTCCTCGATCACCATTTGGGAAACTGTGCAGAGAAATCAAATGCATTTATGAGTACATTAATGCACATTAGGTCATATTTACAATCAAATCCATCATGCAAAAACTAAATCTAAATAAATTAGATATAAATCTAGATCCTGTTAGATATAAGCATCGGCAAGGCAGTATTTCTCGGAGTGAACGCCAGGCTACCACCTACACAGTTCATGAGGGGGCTGTCAACGCCACAAGCACACAAGTTATTCACAAATGCTGTTGTTTAATGTATAAAATACATTTTAAAGAAGCAAACAGCGTTGCATGAGTCATTAAACCAGAAATGAAGCATATATGAAAATATATTATATGACTTGATTCATTAACAGCTTATAAAACAAGGATTGTAAAAAGAGCAACTGCAAAAAGTATATTTTCATTTAGATGTGGTGTAGTTATCAGTGAAACATTACCAGAGTCTAATGAGATGGACAGTTATCAGTTACAAGCTCACAATAGGGACCATTTCCCACACTTTGGGTACCATTGATGGACTGTTGCTACAAAGCACCGGCGTGGTAACTCTATACACTACACTGGCCTCTCAAATAGAGGATTGGATGTCATAGCAATGTCAGAGCAGCTCACATCAAACACGCTCCTGAACAAGTCAATAGTGCATTGCACTACTTCTAAAATTCCTACAAACAGCATCTAAAAACAGAGCGGTAAAATGAATGATTAATAATACTGTATAACAAATATAAACATAATATATGTGTATGAGACAAAATATTGCTAAATGCATTATGTGTGGCTGTGCTTTTCACAGGAAATGAGCAAGAGAGTGAGTTTATTATACATTATTCCATGAAAGGCTGCTGAATTATGCAGGCACGATGCGTCTCTCCACATGCAGTCACAGCAAAGTACATCAAAGAATAGAAAGCATGTCATCAATGCATGGCCTTACTTTCACCCCATATTCAGAAATTGATCAACTGATTCTGATATCACTTCATATTAGTGCACATTTGACATTACAGAAAAAAAGCAACATGCAAAATTAATGTGCAGAATTCGAGCATAATTTAACAAACATGAATCAAACGGTTAAAACAGCTCACAGGGTTGCATATAATGCTTAGAATTTACTGTAATACTATTACTAAATTCAGCAGCTCTTTTCTCTTTTCTGTTAAATATGCAGGATAGGCAGCAGTGCTGCAGTGCGCAGATCTGCAGAGCCAATGAGAGAATAACCTGACAGTTCAAAGTGAAGTTCACAGCTCTCAACAGCTCTTGCTTAAAACTGAAATCCAAAAGAGAATACAGTAATGCTAATGTCCATAAGAGAAATGCATATCAGAAATCATCCAAATATGCACTCCATCGATTTTTTTTTTTTAGCTTACTGATCCATCATAACCATTGACCCAATATAAAATGCTACCTATTGTCTACTGTAGATAAAGAGCAGTTTATATGTGACCAGGATCACAAAACCTGTCACAAGGGTCAGTTTTATAAAATTGAGGTTTACATTAATCTGGAATCTGAATAAATAAGCTTTCCATGGATGTATGGTTTGTTAGGATACGACAATATTTGATTTCGAGATGCAACTATTTGAAAATCTGGAATCTGAGGGTGTAAAAAAAATCTAAATATTGTGAAATTGCCTTTAAAGTTGTCTAAATTAAGTTCTTGGCAATGCATATTAATAAAAAAATAAGTTTTGATATATTTACGGTAAGAAATTTACAAATATCTTCATGGAACATGATCTTCACTTAACTTGTATTTTTGGCTATTGCTACAAATATACCCGAGCAACTTACGACTGGTTTTGTGGTCCAGGGTCGCATATTTTTCATTTAACATGATGCAATGAATAAAATATTGATGTATCAATATATTGTGCCAAAATATGTATTGCAATACAAAAATGCATACTGATAGTGATAATATGAACTGTGCATAGTTCACCCAAAATAAAAGTTTAGACAGATTTAAATGGGCATCAAATATAGTAAGGATGCATCAAATATGACAAACGCAAAAGGCCACAGCTAAAAATAAAAAGCATTGTTTAAAAAAATGCATTATTTTAAATTTTTGAATGTATGTAGTCAGACACACAGTGCATGCTTATGTGTGTAACATAATTTCTTATTTTGAGCAGAATTACGAATATTACTATTTTGGTGTTACCATTTATAAGGACTAAGCCCATTTTTGATGTAATAGCAAATAAAAAAAAAGTACAATTTTTCACTCTATTTTGGTATTGTTTAAAGTTTTGTGAGAGTATCCTATCATGAAATCCGTATCTTGTATTGAACTGATACAGTTGACACCCCTAAAACAAATATATACTATTTTGTTTTCAACCAAAATCGCACCACTGAACACTGCTGACACGGCTTGAAATTTCATTTCAGCTGCTTATAAATGCTGTATAAATCACCAGGTCTGGCATTTGTGACATACAATCAAAGCAAAACAGTCTATGCACATCTGGGTCATTCACTAATTCTGCATGTGACAATAAGTCAGGGTGTGTGAGTTTGCACGTGCTGCCCATAGACATAAAGCAGCACAATAACAGGGGTGTGGCTCCCTCTTTTTCCCTTGCAGATTAGTCCGAACTCATCTGCTCAACTCATTTGGCTTCTAATGATTGACCGAGAGAGCTCTGCTTCTGGGCTTCCTTCTGTGAGCAAATTCTAGGTCAGCAAGTCCAGCACGCTTAATGCTGCATGAGCAAAATATGGCTCTGCGGAGTCAGTCGAACAGAGGCGAAAGCTTAAAGAAGTGCAGCAGCATCCTTTGCAGACGGCTTCAAACAAGCATTTGTCTGCCACTTAAACACAGCGTCAGGCTGGCATTAGTCTAAAGCGTTTCATCCCAATTTTGATCACAGCGATTAAGCTCTTTTAATAAATCTCAACAGTTACGGTTTAATCACCCAGCAATTTTGGTTTCAACTCCAGCACTAATTTTGTGCTTGCGCTTGCAACCCGTAATCTACTCCCAACCCAGGGTGGATGTGTAGACTCCATAAAATGCTAAAGCATCCATTTTAATGTAAATATTAAGGGCTGTTTTCACACTCAAACGGTGAGATATGTAAAGGTAAATAAGCTGAGTAATGGGGCTGATAGCTTAACACACGGCCTGTGTTTTAATTTGCATAAGTGCAGAGGGTATTCTTAATGAAGCTCGCTCAGGCGTCCCAAAGAGGAGGTGGGAGACAGCTGCTTTGCCAGACGCACATCCAGTACCTCCCAGATACTCAACAGCAGTTCCCCTGCAGCAGCCAATCATTAAATAGAACACAGACCAATCACGTGCACCCAGCACAAGACTATTGTCCTGTATGACAGCAACTAGGCCAAACTACTCTGACATTTGCTGTGTCATGTTAGCCAAAGCAAGAATTTGTGTCATTTAGTGAGAAAGAGGTTATAAAATAAATGCACTGCCATTTCATTGCATAAAAAATGAAGCAAAAATTGACCGTAACTCACAAGGTAATTGTGAAAATGTCATGCATTTAGCTTTCTGAGCTGAATATATTTTCACTAAATCATATTCAGGGTGACTTGCATTTCAGAAATGATATGAGAGTGCATAAGGGGTTTGGCTTGAACTACAATGGAAGGTTGCAAAGCGGGTGCCTATTCATTTTCTACTGATAAATTATTCATAATTGGTGATTTTTAATAATTTAGTGCTATAACAAGACAGTGATGAGAGCTGAATTCAGCCTGGTCTATGTTGCCTCCCTAGGGAGTGTCTGACAATTCCAGGACTCCAATAAAAAGGGCAGCAAGCATATAAAAAAACAGAAGCCTAAAATAGTCTAAAATAAATGTACTTATGCACAGATAATATTTACAATATGCAACTAATTTACCAAACAGGCTTCCAGGTAAAATGATATTGTGAGACCACAAAACCAGTCATATTTTTAAGTTTATGAATAAATAAGCTTTCCATTGATGTATGGTTTGTTAGGATAGGACAATATTTGGCTATTTGAAAATCTGAAAATCTACGGGTGCAAAAACTCAAAATACTGAGAAAATCACCTTTAAAGTTGTTCAAATGACATTCTTAGTAATGCATATTACTAATCAAAAATTATGTTTTGCTGTATTTACGGTAGGAAATTTACAAAATATCTTCATGGAACATGATCTTTACTTTGCCATAAAGCAAAAATTGATCATTTTGACCCATACAGTGTATTGTTGGCTATTGCTACAAATATACCCGTGCTACTTACTACTGGTTTTGTGACCCAGGGTCACATATATAACATGTCAATGTTTTTATGCATTGCATATAATCATGCAAATATTGATAAAAATTCATGCATGAAAAACAAACATAAAATTAACATACAAATTATACAACAGATTCCAGGAGAAAAAAATCTGTAATGCTATTCCAAATAATTACAAATATGCTTTCTTGACTTCTCTACTTAAATACATAACTATATATATATATATATATATATATATATAGTACAAAAACATGTGAAACCCTGTCAAATGAAGTACTATTTCTAATCTTGCAGAGAAGAATTAGCATTTTCTCACCTGAGAACAATTTCCAGATTCTGTTCCTAAAGCTGGCAGGCGCTTGAGTGTTGTCAGAGTGCTAACAAATTAGTTAGTGACTGAGGCTGGGTTTCCTTACATGTCACAAAATGCAATAGAAGCAGGTAAGGTCACCTTAACACTAATGCATCTCCACGGTTGGCTCCCAGTAGCCATGGAGACTTGAATAACCGCTAACACCTACAATAATGGACCATTCAGAAGAGCCCCCGGGTAATGTCACGATGATATGGGTGAGGGCGAGGGGATCGGAAATGAGATAAGACAACACCGAGCGTCAAGTTAGTGGGAAGAGCCAAGTGAGATCATCTTCACCTCCTACTCTGAGTGGAAAGGTGATGTTTGGGGTTCACTGAGGTCAGGTTTGTTGGACATCAGGATACTCACAAATGTGACCCCGGACCACAAAACCAGTCATAAGGGTCAATTTTTTGAAATTGTCATTTATACATCATCTGAAATCTGAATAAATACGCTTTCCATTGATGTATGGTTTGTTAGGATAGGACAATATTTGGCCTAGATACAATTATTTGGGAATATCTGGGGTGCAACAAAATCAAAATATTGAGAAAATTGCCTTTAAAGTTGTCCAAATGAAGTTCTTAGCAATGCATATTACTAATAAGTACATTTTGATATATTTATGGTAAGGATTTTTTAAAAAATATTTTTAAGATTTTTAAAAAATATATATTATTTATAAAGGTGCTGTAAACTGAATAATTATATTCTTTCGTAATTGTATAATACTGTTGTATTTTGTGGATGCAACTTAGTTTTATGCATCCGTTGTGTTTTCTTACAGATATGAAGAAAACTAAAAGAAAGTTCAGAGTTTTCCACTTGTAAGTACAGTTTTATGGTGCTGTTAATGCGATCTTTCTGACTTGGCAGCAAAAAAGTCTGCAAGGGTTAAGTGGGGTGCTGATAAATGCTGTTTATAATTGTATTAATTTGTGAGTAATGATTTGTGGTCCATACTGAGCTGGGATCTGGACCGCAGGATGCTAATTGTTGACCTCTGGTCTATGCAGAAGATCAGAAAATGAATTTGCTGCAGTACCACTAATAACAAGTGATTTTAGACCGCACCTATAAACAGAATCATTACGTTCCACATTGCATTATTTTTCTTCCCATTGTGAATAACAAACATGCCTGACATATAGAATTAGAAAACAGCAGAAGGTAACTTCACATTCTTTCACAGCAGTCAGGATTTTATTGATCTTACCCCGTTTAATGTGCTTGAGTTGCCTTTCAGCCTCATCTCTCTCTGCAGTGAGTCTCTGGCACTGAGGAGAAGAACAGGTGATGGCATATTGAGAAAATTATATAGAAGTACTGACAAAATACACAATTCGAGATCACAGCATTTGCCAAAAAACTATATATACAAAATAAATAAAGTTTGGGGTTAGCAAGGATGTATTAAATCGATCAAAAGTAACAGTAAAAGCCATTTATAATGTTGCACAAGATTTGTATTTTAAATAAATGTTGTTCTTTTGAACTTTCCATTTATCAAAGAATCAAAACGTATCATGGCTTCCACAAAAAAATGAGCAGCACAACTGTTTTCAACACTGATAATAATCAGAAATGTTTCTTGAGTGGCAAATCAGCATATTAGAATGATTTCTGAAGGATCGTGTGAGACTGAAGACTTGAATAAAGTACGTTTTAAAATATATTCAAATAGAAGATAGTTATTTTAATAATATTTTACAATATTAACATTTTACTTTAATTAAATGCAGCTTTTGTGAGCATAAGAGATGTAAAAAAAAACATAAAGAAAATCTTTCTGACCTCAAACATTTAAACAAAAGTGGTCATATTTACAAATTTACACTGAAAACCGCATACTGTTACATTTAACACAATAATATTCTTCAAAGCGATGATGTTTCTCTCCCTGAACCAGACTTATGTGAGGGAATGTATGCATATACTGTATGTTCTTGCTAGTTTATTCTGGATATCAATATGTAATTATGACCTGTAAATGTAAAAATGATTTTTTTAATGCTTTCTCAGATGGTGATAGTGATGCAATCCTCTGGAGAACCTCTAGGAACCTTTCAAAAAGGTTAGTTATCTAATTCTCTATTCGTTCTCCTTTCTCCTTTATGTAAATTGCAAACACATGCAAAGGTGTTGCCTTGCCATTACACAAAAATGTGATCCACTGAAGTCTATGTCTCTGTTAACCTTACATTAATCATTTAAATAAATGCATTTGTATAGTTTAATTCAATAAGTGGAAATATTCATATGAAACCACAACAGAAATATGAATATGCATGAAACCACAATAGGTGGATTTAAGAGGTGTGGCATTAACCACAAACAATGTGTGTCAAAGGAAACTGATAGAAATATAAGGTCATCATCTGCACAATCTGCTTAAACTCTTACGAGACATACAAAAGATGCTCAGACACTGTCACATGAAAAGGGTGTCAACCCTCGAATGAATAAAAAAGCCGGTTAATTCACACAGCCGCAGCCTGATCTCCGATTTTCCTTTTTCTCGCTACTCTGAGATTAATTTATGCTCATGAATAGAGAATGTTACAATAATTAGACGTGAAGGCAGTAAAGATTTATTCTTTCATGCATACATCATCTCTCACCTCCTTGCTCTCCTCCCGAGCCTCTCCCTCTTCATCTCCACCGGCCTCCATCTCATTCACTGCACAAATCAACAGAATGACTCGTATAAAAATGCATTAAACATTTAAGCAATCACCTCACATGCTGCTTTCCTTAGTAAAATCGTTGCCATTCAAAACAAGCCAACTCTATTGTTATATTTAAAAATTTCAGTACCACAGCCGGTAGACAGCGGCGTCGCATCCATCTCCCCTCCTCACGGCAGACTCAGCCAGTCAGTGTACCACCCCGCTGTCTACTATGGCGAAGGATTGACTCATGAATATTAAGATGCTTGAGTGACGTTTACCCAATCGCCCTACTTGATTTGTTGAAAGGCGACCGAATTGGCTGCTGAATATTAATCTAGGTCACGTGATAGAACGCTTGCCGCCAAGCTCCTCCCCAAGAGGGAGCCAAACTCCACTTAAAAAGCGGCAGAGGCTGTTTGAATAGAAGTCAACGAAGGAGATGTTACAAATAAACGACTTGCAAGTGGAAACAGATTATAATATAATACATAGAGTGTCTTGCTGCAGGTTTTAAATGTTTGGCTTGGCATAAAGGCAAGGCAGAATCATTTTAGAGAGAGCTATATAAGTGATTTCACTGTATTTTTCTCTAAAACAAGTTTACTTGAATTGGAAATCGCGACAAAACAGGTCAGCAAAGACCCCCACTCCCATAAAGAACTGCAAATATATATATATATAGATAGATAGATAGATAGATAGATAGATAGATATACTGGAAGAGGAGAACTTCTGTGTTATAATTAATTGTTAAAAACCATTTACAATTATTAATGTGCATAGCACTTTATAGGGAGAAGTGACAATGGATGTAACAATGATAGATTCACTATATGTGTGTATATATATATATATATATATATATATATATATATATATACACACACACAAAATAAAAGTTTGAATGTGTAATTATGTATACAAATACACACATATTTATATAATTAATATATTTAAAAACAAATATTTTGTACATAAATAACATATTTCTCTTAAATACATTAATTTATGTGTATTTATATATACTTAATAATTACACAGTACACACACATATTAGGCAATTTCAAACTTTTATTTTGTATGCGATTGTATTTGTATTTGCGATATATATATATATGTGTATATATATATATGTGTACATATATATATATACACATATATATACACTACCTTTCAAAAGTTTGGGGTCAGTAAGACTTGTAATAGTCTTTAAAGTAGTCTCTTATGCTCATCAAGGCTGCATTTATTTGATTAAAAATATAGAAAAAAAAAAACAGTAATATTGCAAAATGTTTTTACAATATAAAATAATGTTTTTTATTTTAACATACTTTAAAATAGAATTTATTCCTGTGATGAAAATCTGAATTTTTATCAGCTGTTACTCCAGTCTCCAAGTGTCTCCAAGTGTCACATGATCCTTCAGAAATCATTCTAATATGCAGATTTATTATTAGAATGATCATTGTTGGATAATATCAACAGTTGTGCTGGCAAATATTTTTTGGAACCTGTAATTTTTTTTTTTTAGGATTCTTTCATGAATAACAAGTTTAAAAAGTACAGTGTTTATTCAAAATATAAATATTTTATAACAATGTAAATTATTTATTATTAACTTTTAATAAACTTTTAATTATTAACTTAATACATCCTTGGTTAATAAAAGTATTAATTCCTTAAAAAAAAAAAAAAAAGAAAAGAAACAATAAAAATGTACTGACCCCAAACTTTTGAAAAGTAGTGTATATATATATATACATATACATATATACATATATATATATATATATATATATATATATATATATATATAGCATTAACATTTATATGTTTTGTTCTTTTACATCGAACAATGGCAGAGGCTTCAAATTACAATTACAGTACAAAACAATACAACAAACAGGGCAGAAAGGTTTAGCATAAGCTTATTTGCTTCAAACAAAAGAGAAGCCATTAATAAGATGAGACTGAACATCACAATTTATTTACAAGATTCCTTTATATTCCTGTTCGATTCCTGGAATACTGGGAATTACAAAAACAAAAGTTTCAAAAGTAAAACACCCAGAAGCATTATCATCAGATTATTCACTACTTCCATTAAACTTAGATTCTTAAAATATGGTCGGCATCTAATAAATTTTTACTCCCAAATAAGGTAAAGGAAATACATTTTAAGATATTGCACAGGTACTATCCTTGTAACTCTTTTATTAACAAGTTTAGAAAAGATGTCTCACCTAAATGTTCATTTTGTAATTTAGAAAATGAAACACTTACACATTTATTTCATAATTGTAAATACTCTAAAGATTTTTGGAAGCAGGTATCTAGGTTGGTTTTTGATATATTTTATACAATAATTAAAATAGATGAATCTATGATTTTTTTTAATTGCAATACTGGATCACATGTAGTAGATAACACTTTAAAGGTGTTAATACTTCTTGGGAAGTTACATATACATAAAACAAAAATAATGTCTATTACTCCCTCTTTTAATTTTTTTTGTAAAGACCTTAATATATTTTATGACTCATTGATCTCAGGTACTAGTAACAAGAAATGTATAAAAAACATCTCTAATATTAAAAAATGTTGTTTGTAAAATTTAATTTTTTACCCTCCATGATGCATACTTGTTATATGTGTCCCCCACTTTTTATTTCTGTTTATTTTATGTTTGTATTTTTGTTCTTGAAAGAGAAATAAAAAAAAAAAAAATTCTTATTGAAAACTATCTCAATAGTGCCCTCTTCTGTCACCTCTATGAACTCTTTTCTTTGGTCACTCTCCTTATCCCAGCAGAAGTCATAATTTAACTATATAATGTTTATAGAATATATATTATTTATTATTCAAAGGACAGTTCTTTTTAGTTTCCAATTAGTTATCCATCTCAAAGAACAACATGGAAAAGTTACATTCACTAATGCTGAATCTATCATTGTTACCTCCATTGTCACTTCTCCCTATAAAGTGCTATGCACATTAAAGTTTTAGATCACTTAAAACTAATTTTAAATGGGGTTTTTATCAATTAATTATAACATAGATGTTCTCCTCTTCCAGTATCTGAACTACAACATATTGCATGGTCAGTAACTCCAGCTCATTTACACAGGTATCTCTCAGCTACTTTTACTATAACTTTGATCTTGTCTCTTATCCACAGCTGAAGTGTCCTTTATAATCCTCCATTCCTTCCCTAATCATCCTACCTCTCCGTTTAAACCTGAATTCACTGCTTGACAATATGTGTTATACATATATATAAAATAAAAGGAAAGTTTACTTTAACCGAGAGTTACAAGATTCTTTATATTTTACATTTTCAATGCTTCATCCAAAGTTCTGCTAAATACTTCTTAGAAATGTAATAAATAAAGCTAAAATTTAGAAGGGCAAGCTTGAAATACAGCGCTCAGTTTCATATAATATGTAAAGCAGCTCAGTCTGTGTCCATGAGGGCTCCTTGGCCCTTAGACCAAGGCCCCTTCTATGTAAACACAAACGCTGGTAAAACAAGCTCACTTTCATGCATAACAAGTTTTTGCAACAATAGGTCATGGCAAATATTTGAAGTTAACTCTATCATTTGAAAGCTTTGCTACCACCACAGTAACACAAGAATGCAAATTAACAGTACCACCCACTTACAGTGCACTGGTAAAGTGTTCACGTTTACATACTTCACGTTTACGTATGTTTTTGACCAAAGTCTCCTTTTACTTTCATTTGGTCCTCATTTCACCACTTCTCTATAAGATACATTATATTTAGCGCATTCTTGTTGTACTTACACTACGCTCTTTCTGATTTCATAACCTTCGTGTGCAATACTATGTGCTTCAACACAGTTACAACACTTAACACCAGCACTCTCTCCACATTTACTATAGTCGTGCTTCTCAGCATGCATTTTTTGTCTTGCACACTGCTGACATTATCTGACTTTTCTGATATTTCTGATAAAAAGCACAGTGTGGTGTTCGATGTTCAAACTGTGTATTTGCAATGTTAAAGTGGCCGACAACAATAAATATTCATATTAGGAATAAATTGCCTCGTTTTTTAACTGTGCAGAGCTGTAGCTGAATAGTTAGGCCTACTATGTTAGTGTATTTTAATGGTGGTCATCATGGTGGTACTTGGAGAGCCAAATATTTTCTGAGGTGGTACTTTGTATAAAAAGTTTGAGAACTACTGACCTAGTCTAACAGTATTAGTGTATAACAGTATCACACAAGATACCAGAAATTCTCTGCATTCTCTGCAATATAATATAATATTCAGTAATATAATATAACATGTTTCTTCACCAGCAGCATCAGATTTGAATTGCAATGTCTAAATCGGTTTACATTTGCATTGTACAGTGGCTTTGTAATGGGTGCAGGTATGAACTGACCACAGGACTGTTTGTTTGTTTTAGGGCTAATTAAAAAGTGGTTTCAGTGAATGAAAACAGACTAGACTGTGATAACCATTCATACACAAACTGCACTTTAAAGAGTTAAGTGAGGGCTTTCAAGATGATTTTAGATTTCAGCTTGACTGTCTGTGATTTGATTGTTTTAACATGACGTTACTATATGACTTGCTTTCTGTTTATTTTAAATGTTGTAACAATAGTCATTGAAGGGCTGTTGTATGAACTGTGTGTTCCTGAAGCTTTAGCATATTTGTCATTGGCGAGTCTGTCAATAGCAGTTTATTGGTAAAGTCAATGCAAAGTACGGTTTATTGACAAGAGTGTGTTCCTGTAGCTCAGCTCTAGTTCCTGTAGCAGGCAAGACATTAGCAATGCCAAGGCAAGTATCAGTATTATTGGAGGGTTGTGTGAATATATCATAAGTTCAATAAAGGTGTCTGACAGATGTGTATATGGAAATGTAGGATTTCAGTAATGGCTAACATTAGAGCTTATTTTAGTGAAGCTGTATCCTTTAGCAGCAGATATGATGACTCAGCTGTACACGTTGCAGTTTTGCAGTCGTGTTTTCAATAGCGCCATTCATAAATTCAGAGCAATCCACTGTTCATCATTGACACCAGTGGATAAAGTTCCAGAAGATGCTGCATCTCCCTCCACATTGCATTGAAATTACCTTAAAATGACTGTAAAGAAAAAAAAAAGTTGGTTCCCACCAGCTTCGTTAAATTAGAGGTGCACAGTTAGTAAAAAAAGTGTCTTAAATGCATAAACTTGATAAGACCGTAAAAAACAAAAAACACAATTTGTTGAGTCAGCTTAAAATAATTTGTTACCCTGCTGCCTTAAAATTTTAAGTTCAGTCAACTCAAATAAGTTTAGTCAACTTGAAATGTTAAGTTGTACTAAGTAACAACTTAGATATTTGTGTTTGTTAAACTTAAAAGCTGGGTAAGTAACCCAGCTGCCTTAAAATTTTAAATACAGTCATGTGAAAAAGTTTGGACACCCCATTGAATTCCATGGTTTTCTGTATCAGGACATCATTAAAAAAACTGGTCCTTGGCTGGTCTTAAAATTTCGAAAATAAAACGCCATGTGTGACAAAGTTAGGACACCCTTACTGTTAACATTGGAATTAAGAGGGTAAATAACAGTCAAGCACTGCTAATCAAATACCTTTGATTAAATGATCATCAGCAAATCTGAGCGCCTCTATAAAAGCATACGCTTTGGCAGTTTGCTGGTCTGGAGCCTTCAGGTGTGTGTTAACACAATGCCAAGGAGGTAAGACATCAGCAATCATCTTAGAGAAGCAATTGTTGCTGCCATCAATCTGAAAAGAGTAATATGTCCATTTCCAAACAATTTGAAGTTTATTCACAAGTGGAAGACATTTAAAACAGAAACCTCTCCTTCCAGGAGTGGACGTTTCAGAAAATTCACCCCAATATCAGAGCGTGTAAAGCTCAGAGAAATGGCAGACAACCAAAGAACTACACCTCAGACTCTACAGGCCTCAATTAACATGTTAAATGATAAAGTTCATGACAATACCATTAGAAAAATATGGGACGAAAATGGCATGTTTGGAAGGCTTGGCAGAAGAAAGCCTCTTCTATCTAAAAAAAAACATTGCAGCACAGTTTAGGTCTGCAAAGTTGCATCTGAACAAAACAATAAGTCTTCTAGAATAATGTCCTTTGAACAGACGAGACCAAAGTCGAGATGTTTGGCCATAATGCACAGCGCCAAGTTTGGTGAAAACCTAAAGAGCATATAAGCACAAACACCTCATACCAAAAGACAAGCATGCTGGAGGAGGGCTGACCATTTTGTGCTTGTTTTGTAGCCACAGGACCTGGGCACCTCACAGTCATTGAGCTGGCCATGAACTCCTCTGTGTATCAAAGTATTCTAGAGTCAAATGCGAGGGCATCTGTCCGGCATCTGTCCATCTAAAGTTGGGCCAAAATTGGGTCATGCAACAGGACAATGACCCCAAGCACACCAGCAAATCTACAATAGCTGAAAAGAAAAGAATCAAGGTGTTGCAATAGCCCAGTCTAAGTCCAGAGCTCATCCTGACTCAAATGCTATGGTGAGAGCTGTGCATAAGCAAATGCCCACAAACCTCAATAAACTGCAGCAACGTTGAAAAGAAGAGTGGTCCAAATTTCTCCAGAACGATGTGACAGACTGATAAAGTCACACAGAAAATGAATGCTTCATGTTATTGCTGCTAAAAGTGGATCTACAGGCAGTTGACTCATAGGGTGTCCTAACTTTGTCACACATGGCCTTTCCCTCTTAGCTGTATTTTTCTTAAATAAATAATGACACTGTGTGATATGTCATGTGATGATGTTTATCTGAGGTCTTTTAAGACCTACCAAGGACCAGATAATTGTTTATTATATCCTGATACAGAAAGCCAGGTAACAAATTATTTTAAGTTGACTCAACAAATTGTTTTTTACAGTGTTGGTTTTAATAAATACTAGCTTTATGAACATAATTATTACCTGATGCATTGTTGATAGTGTTTAGTGAATGCTGTTTCATAGGCACAGCCCAGTAACTGTTAACATCATATGGTGCATATGAGATGAGCCTTTTCACCACCTGACACTAAATCACGTTGCATGACTTTGCTTGCCATAAATTAGCTGATTATTTGAACTTCATCTGTTGAAATGACTAAGACTCATCTAACAGTGAGCGATAACAGCAGTAAACAGCCCTTGATTACATTTGGATTTCAAGGAAGCTATCCAGGTGAGATCATAGGTCATGATATTTAATTTCCTAAATGTCATCATGACTGCAAATGTGATGTTGATTTTATAGAATTCAGTAAACAATAAGCTATTAAGTGACTTATATTTTACACACAGTATTGTCTGTTTTGTGCCATTTTGCCAGCAAAAAGAGTAAAGAAACATATCCACAGCAGAAGCATTGGCATCTCCGAGCAACACAAAGCCGTGTTTGCTTCCCGAACTAATTGGTTGAGTGAATGATTCAATTACCCATTCATACAGTGATCAGTCACTTCCTTTGTTCCTGAATAAAACATTTCTTTGGGACAAATCCAGTGATTAAGTGACCCATTAGTTAAGACAAAATCTTTAAAATACATCCAACAGTTTTACACACCAGTCTGTTATTGTGGGGACATTTCCACGTCCCTAAACATGACACGGCACAAAACGAAATGTGATTGGTTGCTTTACCTGTCAGTCATATGGCCTCTTGGGTGGGCCTTGGCCATTCAAAACAAAGGTTCCCAGACCTTCTGCTGTAAGTCTGAAGGTCTGGCTATGTGAGATTAATAGTTGCTGGTCCCCATTAACTATCATTTTTAGTATTATTAATTATTTATTCATTTGGCATATGAAAACAGAAATAGACAGAATCATATCACTTTCGCTGTTATAGACACATTGATGGATACAACTTAAGAATGATATATCCTAATGAAAAGTGTTTAAATTACTGTCACTGAAATGCTGGGCAATGGAAAGATTACACAAAAATGCCCTGTATCAAATCCCACCCTGTGTCCTTTCATACACACACTGTGCACACTGTGCTCTTTGTTTCTTCGCAGGGGAGTGTGGCTGAATTTCCTCAAGCCTGTGTAGAATTTGAAGTCCATATGGATTAAGACTATTGGCCTCACAGCAGTACAAACCTTTTTTTTTTTGCCCTAACTTGAGGTTTAATTGTAACCTATTTAACTTACACATTTCTACATGCTCAAAAAATCAGTCTAGGAAGATTAAAAAATTGTAGCAATCATGGTGAATTTCATTTGGCTGATATTTCACACCAAAATATAAATACATAAATAAAATAATAAAATAATCATCCTGTCAATAGGCTGCATTATCACAAATTTTGTTCGGCTGTAATATTATATAAATTCAAAATTACATTTTGATAATTTGTGCATTGTTGAGTTCATTTCAGTGTTGGTTGTTGGCATTTAATCAGATCTTTCTAAATAATCAAATCAGCTATAAAAGTAAGATAAGTCACAGGCGAAAGCTTAGATTAACTGAACTGAATGTTTACTAAAGCCGTCTAATCTTAGTGTTGCCCTGACATCAGAGATTTGCTTTACACATTGCACATTACTGGCACACTGTTTATGTACTAAAGTAGTACGCAATAAAACCAAAGTGCATTTGTTCTATATTATCACTACTTTATTATCCCCATCTGTTGAGTGAATTTTTATGTAACATCAACCCAGTAACATGCAACTAAAATTATAGTTGCAGCGTTCCCTCACTCACAAATTAACTAGAGTAATCTGACTGTGCCAGATGCTTCTTATACTGTATTTGTATTCCTTAAGTCATAATGAGTGATATTTTTTGCCTAATTCAGACTGAATAAATTGTGTATCCTACTAATCCTACTATTGCCAAGGTTTAACTTATGACTATTAAGTAGGCAACGCTGACGTCGCTTAGAAGCCTTCCTGTAGCGTCGATCGATCTTATTAATATTCATGAGCCAAGCCTTCAACACAGTAAATTCGCCCTGTTTTCCTATGTCTGCTAATGGCCAATCAGATCGACGGACTGAGCGCGCAAAATTAATATTCATAAGCCAAACCCTCGCCGTAGTATTTTTGCAAACCGGACACAGAGACTGTGGCTAAACTTTGGAGGGGTTGTGCGGTGGATCTCCGAAAACTTTGTGAATACTGAGAAAGCAGTGTTTTAAGTGTCGGACCTAACCAGGAATTAGCAGTCACGTGACCCGTCGTAATGTTTTTTTACACTGTCCACGTGATATTACAAACTTAGAGTGGCTTCAAATGTCACGGAACAGATCTTGAAGTTTAAGGATAGGTCTGTAGATGTACTGAGGTGAAACTCTTAAGTGATTAAATGTCCTGTCGGATGATTAAATGAACCGATCTCATTGCGCAGCCGGTCTGAGGTGAGTTTAAAACATTGAATCTTTGCAACTTTTCCTTTAGTTGATAACTTACATTGAGTCAGTTGTACACGTTGCAGTTTTCTTTTCAATAGTGCCATTCATTAAGTCAGAGCACTGCATGAAACAAACTACTGTTATATTACACCGCTCCTGGTCTTTCATATATTTTATACGGTTTTAAGTTTAAATTTAAGTTTAAAGTTACTTGAAAGTTGCTTTATCTTGGAATTGATCAAACTAGCCTCCATGCTGTGTTTATCTCTGTTTTGCATTATGAATGTTAGGTATATTTTGTTGAACTGACTAACGAATGAACGACAAAAAATGCAACAGTAAACAGTATATGAAGTTTATAAAGTTAGTTTTTCACACCACAGGATGATTTAACTAAAAGAAAGTTTTAAAATGCTACTCCTGATTTCTGCAACATGTCATTTCGGTTTAGTATAAACAAAACTTCGCTTTGATCATTGGCATTTCAAGGCATCTTTGCAGATGAGATCATGGGTGTATAAAGTGTACACGTCACCATCAATAATGCAAGCCGTTTGGTTTGAAAATGTTATTTATTTATTTACTTATTTACTAATTCGTAATGCAAAGATGATGCGCAGTCATTTTCTCTGACTTTGATGTTTCCTGTCAAGTGAGCTAGTTTTATTACTAATGTAATGGACTGATTTAACGTTATACTACCTTTTTTTATGTTAGACCAATGCCGTGTGTGTGTGTGTGTGTGTGTGTGTGTGTGTGTGTGTGTGTGTGTGTGTACTTGTTTTTGCTACGTTGTACAAGGATAGTAAAACCTGAAATTTTTGACATTGTGGGGACTGGCTTGAGGTCCCCATGGGTATAAAAGCTTATAAATCATACAGAATGAGTTTTTTTGAGAAAGTAAAAATGCAGAAAGTTTTCTGTAAGGGTTAGGTTTAGGGGTAGGGTTAGGGTAAGGGAATAGAAAATACAGTGTGGAGAGTATAAAAACCATTGCACCTATGGAGAGTCCCCACAAGGATAATAAGCCAGATATGTGTGTGTGTGTGTTGTCTCAGAATGAACGTTATCATACAGTGACGCAAGTTGCCTCCCCCAACTGCCAAATGGACCACAAAGTACCAGCCAACAGGGCACTTCAACAAATCACAAAATGAAGCATGAGGTCCCATTTTGGCATATTTGCATATAGTTGTTAATGATCAATAGGTGTAACAAATTTAAAACTGTAAATACCAAGTCACATGATGCTTTTCCCTGATTTAATTAAGAAAGTGGTGTCTTAAAGCTTGTTCACACCTAGACGAATATTGGGTGTGAAAATTATAACAGAGAGGTGTTATAATCTCTCTCTTTCTTTTTTTTGTTTGTTTGTTTGCTGGTTTTTATTGTCTTCGCTATACTTGTTTTTTTTTTTAATTGTTTTTTTTTCCATGAAAATAGCCTAGGACGCTGACATGGCATTAAATAAAAATATACTACTACTACTACTCTTAATAGAGTGCAACTGATTTTTAATGATAAATTACAAACCTTTAAAGACAGACCGATAGGTTGGTTGGTAATTGATGGTGAATGCTTTTATTGAAGCCATCAGTTCGCACTATTTAGGTTATTTTAAATAATCATATTTAACAGCTAATTTTGTGTGAAAAAATGCATTATCATTGATTCTGTTCAGAAAATTCCACCAATCAGAAAGTAGCAGTGGGTAAATTGCCAAAATGCTTTTTGCAGGGCCTTTTACACTGCCATAAAGCACTGCAAATGATTGTGTATATATTAATATTTTGCAGTAAACTTAAAATATATGTATATATATTGTTTTAGATTTAATCAACAGTTTGTTTCTCCAAAAAACTTTTTTCCCTCACTTAAGCCGTTAAGTACACCGTCTTATTCCTTTGTCTTTTTGTCTGATTTTTCAAATATCTTTTTTGCTTAAAAAGTATGAGTTTGAACTGTTGTACTTCACCTGGCTGGTGTGGTTCATGACTTATAACGCTTTAACAAAGACTGGAAAAAAAATGCAAAAATACTTCTGAAGCCATTTTCATTTAGCCTTTCTCCATTTTTTTTAATGCATTGGTTTGAATAGACCTATCACATGCAAAAATCAGATTGAATTTTTATAACGAATATTTGTGTTGGTGTGACCAGGGTCTGGTTGCATAAAAGATTTAGACTAGTCCTACAAGTTAGTTATCTAATTTTTATTTCCTTTAAGAAATGTGTCATATGTTTTTAATTAAGTTACATAAAAATGTAGATGTTGAATCCCAAAAATAAGACCGATTACTGCTTGGCTAATTGCTAGTTGGTTTAGACTAGTTCTTAAGTCACTGTCTTAACACAGAGGCTAAGTTTATGCAACTGGCCCCAGCTCTTTAAAACAGGAAGTAAAATTATTGTAGAACAGAGCAATTATATACCAGTATATCCTAATAACTTTTCTCAAACATTTGATACTTAAGAGTATTTTTATATATTTTTGCATTCATTTAATTTTCACTTCATTCAGGTGATATTTTTTCTTTCATCATGGACTAGCTAGATTTTTCTTGTGCATTCTGTGATCCATTTATTGTAGCATGATGCATCTCGACATATATCAGCATGCTGTTGAAAAACTGATTCTGGTTTTGTTGCAGAAAAACTCTACCGTCTAGCAATGGTGTGAATTGGTGATGCTGATGTGTACACTTTATACACCCGTGATCTCATCTGCAAAGATACCCTGAAATGCAAATGATCAAAGCGAAGTTTTGTTTTTGCTAAACAGAAATGACACGTTGCAGAAATCAAGAGTAGCATTTCAAGCTTTCTTTTAGTTAAACAATCCTGTGGTGTGAAAAACTAAAAATCGCAATATTCAAAAACCAGACAGACTGAATACTGTTGACAAGATAATGTGCAAACTATTAATTCATATACTGTTTACTCATGCATTTTCTGTCGTTCATATGAATGTTAGTCAGTTCAGCAAAATATACCAAGCATTCATAATATTAAGGCACCATTGAGTCTGAATCGCGTGTTGGCAGCTGCAGACGATACATCAGGTACACACTGAATGTATTAAGTAAAGGTGGCCAGGCATGGTAATGAGGGCTAGGGCTAGAAGAGACAGTCTTTTGAGGCCTGTTACTCTCTGTGTGGGAGGTTTGGATCAGGTATGTGTGTTCTGTCAGTCTAAACTGATCTGCAGTGAGTGCTTCTTGAGTTTTGAAGACTCTTTGAGGCTGACTGGTTGAAGAAACTTAGAATTGAAGAAAATTTGGTCCTTCTGAGACATCATCAGATGTAAGTCTCTGCATGCTCTCCATTATTCACAATAACTTTAGTGGCCTTTAACAGTACCTTTCTTGGCTTTTTAAGCCAAGTACAAAACTCTGTTAGCTATGCTGACAAGACAGGTTTCCCCTGACTGAATTATCATCAAGCTTGTGAAGTGCCTCGAGGTGCCTGTCATTGCAGCTCCCATTGTGTGTTGAGGTGTGTGTGACCAATGCCAGAATCTCGGCTCTTGGTCACCTTAGCTACCCTCTCAATGTAGAGATGTGTATCTCTGTGGGATGAGGCGTAATTCGAACAGCTGGGGAAGGCTGATTATAGTGC
This sequence comes from Labeo rohita, assembly GCF_022985175.1. Taxonomy (NCBI): domain Eukaryota; kingdom Metazoa; phylum Chordata; class Actinopteri; order Cypriniformes; family Cyprinidae; genus Labeo; species Labeo rohita. The sequence goes on along the minus strand of NC_066882.1, from coordinate 3,994,424 downwards.
TGAAGGGAGGGATCCTCATTTTCCATGCGGGCTAGTGGTTTTACTCATCAGGCCTTTGATTCTCTGAGAACATCTTCAGCAGCTCCTCAGCAATTATAGCTTTTTACTTGAATGAGGAAGTACTTAATGATCAGACTGATTTGTATTAATTGGAATCACTTTGGCAGATCCAGTCATTGTCATGAATGAAGATGATCTTGTTTCTTTCCAAGCTTTACTTGAGGGTATATGTGATTCGACAAAGACAAATAATTATAAATAACAAGAAAACCATATTAACAGACAATAGTAATGAACTGAACAATAGTAATAAAGCATCAAACATCACTGGAAAAATATTACGTACAATAAAAAAATGTAGGCACAAGTTAGAGAGTATCTATGTTGTATTTCTTTTTTTTTCCCTCTTTTTTTTTAATGTACATTGACTGGCCACCTACAGTATATTGGCTCAAAATGTATACTGTACATGTCTGTTTGGGTTTGGGGTTAGAACGTGTGTGTTTTTTTTTTTTTTTTTTTTTTTTTTTCCCACTTACACTTGCTTATGCTTATCACTTTAAAAAAAATATTTTCTTTTGTATTTTAAAATGTATTTGCATGTGATGCAAAGCTGAATTTTTTAGCATCATTACTCCAGTTATCACATGATCCTTCAGAAATCATTTTTAATATGCTGATTTGGTGCAGTTTATTAGAATGAAACATGCGTTATGATCAGCGTTATGTGTGACATTTTAACACATTTATGTGTAGATTGCAAAATATGAAGAATGCAAGCTGTATCCCATAGGAAATGTATTTGGTGTCAAGCAGCTATGAGAAATATTATAATAAAGAGACATTGGAAACAGTCCAGCTCAGTAGTTAATGCACTCCGTTTGTGTCATTTATGTACTCCTAAGTAGTTGATAATTAACCTAAAGTACACATTTTACTGCTTTATTTAGTCGTTAATACTTTATGGTCGTCGTGTGTTATTTCTAAGTGAATTTTTCTGTAACAAGAATCAAATCATGCAGCAGATCTCTGAAGACTTTGAATCCCACAGTTGGCAAAGTAGCAAGACTGCGCCAGATGCTTCTTACATTTTTGTTTCTGCAGTCATAATGAATGATAATATTTGCCATCTGTTTTCTCTGATGAGAAGTTGGATTTTGTAAATTAATTAAAAAAGTCAAGGACTTAGTAAATTGTGTAATAGAGATTGTATAATAATGTCTGCTGATACTGACATTGATAAATGTATTTATTCTAATCTCTTACAAATTTTAATGGAACAGTTCACCCACAGATTAAAATTCTGTCATTAATTACCCATGTTGCTGCAAACCCATAAGACCTTCGTTCATGTTCGGAACACAAATCAAGATATTTTTGATGAAATTTGAGAGCTTTCTGACCCTACATAGACAGCAATGCAACTAAAAATTTCAAGGCCCAGAAAGGTAGTAAAGACATTGTTAAAACAGTCCATGTGACATCAGTGGTTCAACCTTATTTTTGTTTTCTTTGCACACGTAAAGTATTCTCTTAGCTTCATTAAAATTAAGGTTGAACCACTGATGTCACATGGACTATTTTAACGACATCTTTACTACCTTTATCGTTCTTGAATGTGGTAGTTGCGTTGCTGTCTATGCAGAGTCAGAAAGCACTCGGATTTCATCAAAAATATCTTAATTTGTGTTCTGAAGATGAACGAAGGTCTTACAGATTTGAAACGACATGCGGGTGAGTAATTAATAACACAATTTTCATTTTTGGATGAACCATTTCTTTAAGAGTATCAGAAAAGGCCATATGACTACCTCATGCCAGTGCGGTGCATGAGTTTAATGAATTACATTTATGATGTTTTTATGGCTTAAATCACATTGCTAGTATGTGTGAAACAGAAGCTTGTAATTTCTCTCTCATACTTAAGATTATATTTAAGCCCTTTAAAACAATGTTTTTGTTGTCGTTTTTCAGTGAGAGTTTCTGGACATTATGCCAATTGAAGAAGTCTGTGACAGTGTTTCAGCCGAGGATGATGCTAAGAAGGGGCCTGATGTTCCTTTCCTTTTAGAAGAGCGTGTAAAAGAGAAGGTGCCCTGGAAGGATGTGTTGAGGAGGAAGGTGGGAAAAAAGTGTTCCTGCAGTTCTGCCCGAGTCAAAGCCCTTCTCGTTGACTCCATCCCAATTGTGAAATGGCTGCCCAAATATCAGTTCAAAAACTGGATCATTGGGGATGCCATGTCTGGCCTCATTGTGGGCATCCTGTTGGTTCCCCAGTCCATCGCCTATTCTTTACTAGCAGAACAAGACCCTATTTATGGGCTCTATACCTCTTTCTTTGCCAGCATTATCTATGCCCTACTGGGCACCTCCAAGCACATCTCTGTTGGGATGTTTGGGGTATTGTGTCTTCTGGTGGGACAGGTTGTGGACAGGGAACTTACTCTGGCAGGATATCCATCGAACACCAATCAGACCACATTGGGAAACATGGACAACAGCACTGGTCCAATCTGTGACCGAAGCTGCTATGCAGTCATGGTGGGAGCAACACTAACTTTCACAGCAGGAATCTACCAGGTTGGTTCATCTATCAAGCTTCTATCAAAATTAATTAAATATCTAAAGGTGTTCACACTTGTAATGTTTGGTTTGATTAAAATGAATTCTGGTGTGATTATTGGTGTGGGTTATTTGAGTAAGTGTGAACGCTGCCGTCCGAACCCTTGTGTGCACCAAACAAGCAGACAGAGACCACTAAAAAGATGGTGCGCTCGGTCCACTTCCAAGCGAACTCTGGTGCGGTTCGAATGGAATATGAACGCAACAAGGACAAATACTTCTAAATGAGCCAAAACCAGGAAGTAATGACAAGATGCGACGCTATGCGACATGATTTCACAAAGGGAGCAAGCGGTGTATCCAAAACAAAATGAGCAGAGGACAAACGTGGAGCAACAAGAAGGTAAAGTGCCTTAAATGAGATCATCATAGTCCAGCAGATGGCATTAGGTGTAATCGACTTAAAGTGGCGCTGCACTTTGATGTCATGCACTTGAAGCTCCGCTTTAAGTCGAACTCACCTTTTCCTTTTGTTTGGAGTGTTCGGTGCGTTCCATCACAAAATATACGTCATTCAACCCGACCAGTCAGGTTGTGAATGTATCGCTATCCCTTTAGGTTCGGTATCTTTAAGTTCTCTGTCAAAAATGCCAGTGTGAACGCTAAGCGGACCAGGACCAAATGTATCATTTTCCTTTTTGGTCCGGACCAAATAATCCAAACGAACCAATCTACAAGTGTGAACACACTCTAAATGTGACCCTTGACCACAAAACCAGTCATAAGGGTCAGTTTTTGTGACCTAAATAAGCTTTCTATTGAATGTATAGTTAGAATAGTACAATATTTGGCTGAGATACAACCGTTTGAAAATCTGGAATCTGAGGGTGCAAAAAAATCAAAATATTGAGAAAATTGCCTTTAAAGTTGTCTTCATAAAGTTCTTAGCAATGCATATTACTAATCAAAAATTAAGTTTTGATGAATTTACAAAATATCTTCATGGAACACTTTGGCATAAAAGAAGAATCTGTCATTTTGGCCCATACGCTGTATTGTTGGCTATTGCCAAATATACCAGGTATATAGTCGTCAACATTTGAAGTGTATCAAACCTTTCATTAACTTTGTCCTAAAACCAAAAAGAATACCCGTTCTTGTCTTATGACAACTTTGATGAACTTGTTTTGAGCCACTTCAAATGTTGACTACTGTATACAAATATACCTGTGCTACTTATTACTGGTTTTGTGGTCCCAGGTCACAAATGGCATTAATTGCTCTGCTTGGGTTGCAGGTGTTGATGGGTCTCCTACAGGTTGGCTTTGTCTCCGTCTACCTGTCAGACTCTCTGTTAAGTGGTTTTGCAACTGGCGCCTCTCTCACCATCCTCACATCACAGATAAAGTACTTCCTGGGCCTTCACCTTCCTCGTGCCCAAGGCTGGGGTTCGCTCATTAAAACCTGGATCAGTCTGTTCAAGAATCTAGGTCATACCAACTTCTGTGACCTCATAACCAGCGTGCTCTGCTTGCTTGTGCTCGTACCCACCAAAGAGCTCAATGACCGCTTTAAGGCCAAGCTCAAGGCCCCTATTCCCTTTGAACTCTTTGTGGTCATCGCTGCTACTCTAGCTTCCCATTTTGGACGGTTTGAGGAAACATATGGCTCGGATGTAGCCGGTAACATTCCCACGGGCTTCATGCCACCGCAGCTTCCCAGCTGGTCGCTCATACCAAATATCGCCGTTGACGCGTTCTCAATCGCCATTGTTGGTTTCGCCATTACTGTGTCTTTGTCTGAGATGTTTGCCAAGAAGCATGGTTATATAGTGGACCCTAACCAGGAGATGTATGCTATTGGGTTCTGTAATATCATTCCTTCCTTCTTCCGATGTTTTACGACAAGCGCTGCCTTGACCAAGACTCTTGTGAAGGAGTCAACTGGTTGCCAGACTCAGGTCTCGGGATTGGTGACTGCTCTTGTGCTGCTGCTCGTCATGCTTGTTATTGCACCTGCCTTCTACTCATTGCAGAAGTATGTATAAATTATGACTTTCTCATATTGAAATTGTGTCAATTTCCTCTAGACTTCACCTAATTGTGTCCTTATCTCTGCAGATGTGTTCTGGCTGTCATAATAGTCGTCAACCTCCGTGGTGCATTACGCAAGTTTGGGGACATTCCTCAAATGTGGCGTGTCAACCGTGTGGACACTATCATCTGGCTGATTACTATGGGTACATCAGCACTAGTTAACACTGAACTAGGTCTTTTGGTTGGAGTCCTGGTCTCTGCGTTCTGTGTGCTTGGCCGAACCCAGTCCGCCCAAGTCCGTCAACTGGGCCAAGCAGGAGACCGCGAGCTCTTTGAGGACATTGCGTCCTACAAAGGTCTTCAGAGCCAGCCAGGGGTGGCTGTTTTCCGATACGAGGCTCCCATCTACTATGCCAACCAAGCTCTTTTTAAGAAGTCACTCTACCGCAGTGTGGGCCTGGATCCGCTTAAAGAAAAGGCCAGGCGTAGGAAACTAGAAAAGCAGAGGAATCAGAAACAAGGTGGAAAAGACCAGAAGCAAGAGATGGACGTGTCCACCAATGTGTATCTGCTACAGCACAATAGTGTGCACACCCTGGTCATAGACTGCAGTCCAGTGCTGTTTCTGGACACTGCTGGAGTCAATGCTTTGAAAGAGGTATGCAAGGACTACAAGGAGCTGGGGGTCAGTGTGCTTTTGGCGCAATGCAACACCTCCGTCATTGATTCTTTGCGAAGCGGAGGCTTTTATGACCCAGAGAAAGGGACAAAAGAAATACAGTTTTACACTCTTAGTGACGCCATCTCTTATGCCCAAAGCTTGAAGTCACAAAATGGCGATTGTGACACTGTTGTGTAATGCATTGTAATTTATTGATCTGATATTTGTTTCGTCAATTATATGATCGTTTACATACCCTTATGTCGTTCTGAATCTGTATCACTTTTTAAAATGCAAAATACAAAAGAAGATATCTAGAATGTTTGTCTATGCACCAAAAGTGTTTTTAAGTCAGTGGGTTCCAAAATATGTTGTTTTGTACCCCATTGAATTTCATTGCATTAAAAAACACTAAATCATTACTAAAAATATAAAGTCGTACAGCTTTGGACACCATTGGCTTTAATTGCATTGGAAAAAAAACAACCAACCAACAAACAAACAAACAAAAAGCACTAAATCATTTCTAAAAATATAAAGTAATACAGGTTTGGACCCAATTGTCTTTAAGTGCATAAAAAAAAAAAAAAAAAAAAAAAAACACTGCATCATTACTAAAAATATAAATTCATACAGGTTTGCATCACATTGCCTTTAATGGCATTTTAAAAAAACACTGAATCATTACTAAAAAAAGAAAGTAATTCAGGTTTGGACCCCACTGACTAATGCATTTAAAAAAACACTAAATAATTACTAAAAATATAATGTCATACAAGTTTGGACCCCACTGACTTTAATTGCATTAAAAAAAAACAAAAAACAAAATCATTACTGGAAGTACAAAGTCATACAGGTTTCGAACCACATGATGGTGAGTAAATTATGACAGTTTTCAGTATCCCTTCAAAGTTTCTTAAAATGCATAGACAATCATGTGTTTATATATGTTACAACATAATTGCCATTGAAAAACAGTATGTTGTGTTGTGCAGGACCTATAAATAGAAGTTCAAACTTTGTTAACCGCAAATCTGCATGTATGTCGTGACCTTTTATCCAGTCAGGAAGATAATCAGATTTTTTCAGAATATCAAAAAGAATATTTTGATATCATTTACACAACTTAATTTAAATAGTTAAAACTAGTATTTAAGGCCTCAGTCTTTCTACATGAATAGAGGTGATTAATGCTAGACAAGCTCCAGCTTGTATATTGACTCTTTATCTCCTTCCACTCAAGTTTTTTTCTCATTCAGTCAGAATTATATGTTGTATAATCTCATTTGTGACATTTACCCAGCTTTATGGGTACTTGTGCATGTTTACATGACCATAAAGCTTGGATACACTGAGCGCTTGTTGTCTGGGTGAATGTGAGTTGAACTCTTTCACCCAGTCATCATATGTTTATGTCAGTCGCAGAAGCATTAGAGAGTGTGTCTGTGTGCCTTGTCACTGTGACTGTGCAGCTTTTTTTCTTGAAAGGCTTTGCTGAAGAAGCTGAATAAAAATGTTCATGGTCAGGACTTTCTCTGACTCAGCTTTCATTCCAGGTAGAGCGTAAAGAAGGCTCAGATAGAGTATTTTTATGGAGTTGTGTCTGACCTGTTGAACAGGTCTGAAGAAACAGGAGATGTAGCCGGACGATCCGACCGCATACCAAACCCAGGCTCAGGGCAAGATGAGACGATTTTTCTAAAACGCTGGAGCTTTTGCCATATATATCGCTGATAGAATGCTAGCACAAATAGAAATAGGACTTTAAACATATGCCTTTTAGGGCTAACTAGGAACTATTTATGTAGTTTTTATCTCATGTAGTGGTTACACTATTAAAAATAAAGATTCCAAAAAGAAATTTTCACAGTGATGCCATAGAAGGCAGAAGGTGTGACTTTTTTTTTTTTTTTTTTTTTTTTGGTTTCTCAAAGAACCTTTCAGGCAAGAGTTCTTAAAAAAGAACATTTTTTCCTTACTGAGATTTTAAAGGAAGCTTTGTGCAATGGAAAGGTTCTATGAATGTTAAAGGTTCTTTATGGTAGCATTAATGCCAATAAAGAAATTTATTTTTTAATAATATATGGCGATACTTTATTTACTGAAACATATAAAATTAAAATAAAATTGTTTTTATGTTATGCTTTTTGGATTATTTCTGTTTTTTGTTTTTTTTTGTTTGTTTTTTTTCTTTTTCTTTTTTTTTAGTATATTTATATTATTAAACTCTCTCTATATACAAATTCGGGTGTTCCCGTATCTGTGCAACTACATATTGATTATTTGTAATCATTGATATTGGCAGGAAACCTTTATCTTTCATGTAATGTGACATTTTGTTTTCTACAAATGCAATTTGTCTTATAATTAATGTAAAATAAACTGTTTACAGAAAGCCAAGTTGTCTTTGTCTTGATTAGAAATCAACAAAATTGGATTTTCTCTTGCACCAGGAGCTTCCTCTGCTGAACTGCTGAATTAATGTTTTATTCTGTGCTTTTAGTGTTTTTATTATTTAAATAATTTTAATTTAAAACTAAAACAAGAAACCCAGATTCCCTGAGTGCATGCTTTGAAAAAAAGGTGCTTTAACTCAAAGCTACCACCAGTGTGCAGCATTGTACTGCAGCAGATGTGTCTAGTCTTTAAAGGAATAGTTCACCAGAAAAAGAACATTTTATCATTATTTATTCACCCTCACTAGTTCCAAACCTGTATGACTGACTGTCTTCTGAAAAAACAAAAGAAGATATTTAGAGGAATGTCTAATCTATATTATTTATGGAAGAAATAAAGTCATACAGTGCAGGTTAGGAATGACATGAGAGTTCAGTAAATGATAAAATGTTGAACTATTGCTTAAACACTAAAATGCTGACATGTACGTGCTGAGGAGAAAATATCCCAAATTTATGGTATTATGCAGATGAAAATGTCCTAAAATTCCAGTGTTTTATGCAGCTGCTGACAGGTAATTTTTTATAGGAAACTGTGTGCTTGAAAGTTTGGCGTGAGATCTGCGCATACCAGCACATCTGCAGTTTATGATGCCTTCAGATTCTATGGCCAGTTTGTCTCCTGTCAAAAGTGTTTTATTTTTGTCACATCTACAAGGCAGCCAGAAAGCAAGGATGTCTGAAAGACATGGAGCATCTCAATGACATTAGCAGGTGTTGGGATGGCAGAGGAGACTGCAGCTGTCTGTTCTTTCATCGGGATCTTGACAAGGACGAGGCCTCTGAATACACACAACGTGTGTTTAAATACAAAAAAAGCACTGGAGTGCAGATAAGCATGTTTTCATTGTAAATTTAGCAATTACATAAACACATTTGGTGACACTTTCTATGAAGCATTCATATACAGAATAATGCTCAAACAATACACTGATGCGATATTACTACAATAGATTTTACATTCAGTTACAAAAAAACAGCTATTTAAGGAATATCAAATGAATTGCACAGGTTATCACAACCATGTTGAAATTAAAAGTAATAATTCACCCAAAAAATAAAACATGCTTGCCCTCAGGTCATCTAAGATAGATGAGTTTGTTTCTTTATCAAAACAGATTTGGGGAAATGTGTTATTCTGCTAATATATGCTGTCTAAACCATGGAAAAAACGTGTGAAAGCTCAAATAGAGTTACATAGAGAAGGACTTAGTAAACAGCAAAGGGCGCAATAGTTTGACAAACTATTGTTGATAGGTGTATTATGAGGAGTATTAATTAAGATATTAGTCTAATATTTCTCCTACCTGACTGGAAATGGTCAGAACAAACACGAACGTTGTCAAGATTGTTGCCCTGAAATCCTGGATCAGTTTGGCCAACCACTAACGCACTTGTTCCTCAGACAGTTTTTTGCACTCTTCTCCTTGATTTGTTATAACTTTGGGGAGTTTATAGTACTCCAAATGTTTTTCCCGGTCTGACCGATTAGTACAGCCCAAAATAAGACATTAATTGACCATTTTCAGCAGCAATAATAAGCAAAATGTGCAAGTTTTGTTCGGTTCAGTGGCATTGTTAATGTTCATGCCGCCAACATGGCCAGTTGATGGCTCGTCGTGAAAACACTCTATAGTTTTAAAGACATTCCTTGATTGTTTCTTATTTATTTATATACTTGTGCCGTCAAACTGTTGTATAAACGCAATACCACACTCATAGTCATGTTGGTTCTTTATTAACTCGTATTTTGGACAGAAGTGATGGTTAAAAGTTAAAACGTCTTAGATGATAGATTTGTTTTTTCCAAACACGAAGCTTTTCACTTAACAAGATGTTAACTGATGGACTGGAGTGGTGTGGATTACTTGTGGATTATTGTTTTGTTATTATCAGCTGTTTGGATTCTCATTCTGACGGCACCCATTCGCTACAGAGGATCCATTGGTGAGTATGTGAACACTACCTTTTTTTTCAGTGCTACATTTTCAGCATATTTGGGTGAAATATTCCTTTAAATATTGTCCAGGATAATCACACATACACAAAATATGCACTTAGACACATAATAAAAAAAAGATAAAACAAAAACAGTAAATACACTGTCCTTTTCTTTTGCAAAGTTGGATGAATATATAGCTTTGGCTGCATAGTGTCTAAAGAAAGTTTCTACACATGAAGCGGAAAAAATGTGATTTTATCTGTTCCAGTACTACACTCTTAACCCGGATTTTGTCTAAACCAAAAAATCTAAGCAGTCATTACGTATTCTTTATTGTTTTTTTAAAAAAAAGTTGTCACTGCTAAAAAATAGTAGTTGTTTGCACTATTTAGACAAATAATTGACTACACTGATCAAGTTAAGAAGACATCACTCAGTATGTTACGTTTTTGAAAAGGGGGAGGGGCTTTTTGAAGCAGGTCGCGTGAGCAGAGAGCTGCAGCTGCTTCACTGAAGAGACGCGCCAACGGTTCATCTTTGAAAACAACGTGAATCGGTGTTTATAAAGAGTATTATCTGCAGATATCTTTCTGAAAAAAAGTGCTTACCCAAAATATGGACCGATGTTAAACTCTAAAAAGATGACAAAGTGTTAATGTGCAGATAGACGCTTTTTTTCTGTCGGTTCATGGTTTAGATATAACGTTAACTTTTAATTCAGCTATTTTTTGTCATTTCATATATCGTAACATTATCCAGAGTGTTTTTTGTATGCTCACAGTTTAGCTGCAACGTGTTTATTTCGTTAACTTAGTTATTTTTTTCTGCTGGTTCGCACTCATGCACGTAACGTTAAGAGTCCATGTAACTTACACGTGCTTTCCATGTGGCTAATGCTAGCGTGTGTATTTTTTATTTTAAACTAATTGGAAAAAATGCTACTTTAAGTTTTGCATTAGTGATTTTTTATATAGCTGTTAACTTATCGAAACTTGGAATATACAAGATCATTACTTGGTGCCTAACTTTTACAGTGGAATTTTATCTGCAACTTTTTCTAAAAGTTTACTTATGCTCTGTTTTCACAGGTCCATGTGAGAAGATGCAGTGGAAGTGTAAGTGTTGTGAATTTATATGTGACAAAGTATCAAAGTATCTAATGCTCATCAAGGCTATATTTACTTAATCAAAAAAAAAAAAAAAAAAAAACAGAAAAAAAAAAACAGTAATATTGCAAAATGTTTTTACAATTTAATTTTTATTTTTTATTTTTTTTTATTTTAATATACTATAAAATATAATTTATTTCTGTGATGCAAAGCTTAATTTTCATCAGCTGTTACTCCAGTCTTAAGTGTCACATGATCTTTCAGAAATCATTCTAATATGATAAATTTATTATGCGAATGATCAATGTTGAACAGTTGTTCCGTCAACTATTTTTGTGGAACCTGTGATTATTTTTTTCAGGATTCTTTGTTCAATAACAAGGTTTAAAAAAAAAAAAAGTTTTGAATAAATAAAAGTTTGGGGTCAGTATATATATATATATATATATATATTTTTTTAGAAATTAATGCTTTTATTCACCAAGAATGTGTTCACTTAATAAAAAGTGATAGCACAAATTTACATTGTTAGGCAAGATTTATATTTTGAATAAATGCAGTTTTTTTTTTTTTTTTTAACCTTGTTATTAAACAAAGAACCCTGAAAAAAATAATCACAGGTTCCACAAAAATAGTTGACGGAGCAAGTGTTCAACATTGATAAATCACATAATAAATTTATCATATTAGAATGACTTCTGAAAGATCATGTGACACTTAAGACTGGAGTAACAGCTGAGGAAAATTCACCACAGAAATTAATTACATTTTATAGTATATTAAAATTAAAAAATATTAAATTGTAAAAACATTTTGCAATATTACGTTTTTTTTTCTGTATTTTTGATCAAGTAAATATAGCCTTGATGAGCATTAGATACTTCTTTAAAAAGCATTACAAGTCTTACTGATCCCAAACTTTTGACCGTGTGTGTGAGTGATTTTTTTTTTTTTTTTTTTTTTTTTTTTTTTACTAACCCTTTTAATGAAGAGTTGAAAAAGCAGTCATAACCAATTCATACATTAGACTATTTGTTTAACATAATTAAAAGTTATTTAATGACTAATGTCTTGAATGTGTTCTGTTGTTAGGACTCTGCTGATGATCATGTGTTCCAAGAGCTTGACCTTGGAATCCTCCTTGTTGAGCGTGAAGGTGCTGTGTCTCTGTCCTCTCTGCATCTCAATCCAGCCTCATTTAAGATTGTCATAGAGGGAGAAGTTGTGATGAAAAGCATTAAAGACTTGCCAAAGGCTATGTGGCTTCTCTTTGGACTTACGTATGCACTTCATCTAAGCTACCCCAAACCAATGAAGAACACATTTCAGTTCATCCAGCAGGTACTTCTAATGTTGGGCCACACTGACTTGAAGCCCAGGTTACAGACATTAAAGAACCAGCTTGGAATTTAATTGACAGGAGTGGCTGTTTACTGTTCTTGATGTGCACAATTAATCTCTGAGGTGATTCTCTTGTTTCAAATATCCTGTCATTGCTGTAAGTTAAATTAAACCAGTTAAAAGAGAAAGAGGTTAAAAAGAGAAAGAGGTTAAAAGAGAAAATAAAGAGTTAAATTGTACCAGTTTTCTGTGGTAAAAATGTTTAAAATTCACAGGAGTCATCTTTGTTTTAAAGAGTTGACTCAAGTTTTAATGCTTATCCAGTTTTAATGCATGTTTAGTCATTCAAAGGGATATGGCATATTGTTGAATACTATGTGTTCATGTTACTGTAAGCAATTTGTACAGTTGTTGACTAGCAAATAAGAATTGTATGTCAAAAAAAGTTACTTGTCTTTTGTATGACAAGTTCATACATGGATGAATACACTGTACTGCCTGTTTTTATGAGCAATAAAAACATTGGAATGCGGTTAGTTTATTTCTTTAACTAGTATTATTTCTTAATTATAAGGCATTATGTAATATAACATTTATCAATATAATTAATATTCAATAAGATTTTTTAATATAAATTGTACACCAAAAAAAATAGTGTGAACTAATGGTTTTCAGTAAAGACTACTAGTGCAAACCTGATTTGTCTACTGCACCCACTAACATTTTTATGTTTATAAAGCTTAACCCGTTTAGTTTTAGATTTGTAAAAACTAATCTTGTTTAGTGCAACGGGTTTCCACGCAAATTTCTAGTAAAGTCAACTAATTCGGGTTAAGAGTGTATACATCCATTTCATGCATCCTTTCTCTCTTTTGCTTCTGGGAATTAGGCCCCTTACACTGGAGAAAGTAATATTATGGATAGAGGATTCATATTTTAGCTGGTAGCAAATGGTTTGAGGTTAAAAACATCTTATGGATTTGCATTTTGTGGATTATTGTGATGTTTTTATCAGCCGTTTGGACTCACATTCTGATGGCACCCATTCACTGCAGAGGATCCATTGTTGAGCAAGTCATGTAATACTAAAGTCTCCAAATCGTTTCCCATGAAGAAACAAACTCATCTACATCTGCATGGCCTGAGGGTGAGTAAATTGGATATTTTTCTTTACCAGTGAAAATATTTCCAAACAAAATCAACTCAGAAACAACCATTTCCCCTGTGTATCGTGGTGTTTAATTCCTGAATTAATCGTTTTTGAATGAAACGGTTGAATTTTTGACAATCTATTATCATTTGATCGTTCTTTTATATTTATGCATGCTACTTTTATGACCTCCTTAGAACTGAGAGGTCACATAGTACATTTGTACTTTTAAAAAAAAAAGAAAAAAAAAACATACATATATATACAAATATAAAATATTACCTTATTTTCATAACGAGCTCATTTGAAATTGTCCTGCAGTGTGAAATTATATATATATATATATATATATATATATATCAATTTCAAATGAGGTTGTTATGAAAATAAGGTGATAGTGAATAACGTGGTGGCAAACTTAACATGGAGAACAGGATTTAAAATATACACATTGTCTTTATCTGTAGATATAATTTCATAATCACGACTAAAATGAAAATAAAAAAGGAAAAGGTAGGAGGCAGAGAGAGCATTAGTGCTATAATAAACAGTGTGATCCTGAAGAACTGTCTCTGTATTGATTGGACTCTGGTTTGCTGTGAATCTCTTCGCTTTAATGAAGTGTAATTGTGCCATTAATTATCGGTCATCAGTTCAGCACCCAAGATCTCCCACCTCAGGGCATAAGTGAAAGCATCTGCGATCTCCATTTGAGCTCATTTCACATTTATTCATATGAAAGCTCTTCTCTGTGCCTCATTTCCTCCAATCAATAAGAAGCTGTCTTAAAATGCTATATAAACTATAAAAAAGATAAAGAGAAAAAGATCCACTTTGTTTTAGCAGTTTTCAGCTTAGCATATGGCAGTTCTTAGGCTAAACGTAAGGATGTTGTTTTAAGATTCTGTATGCATTGCTGGTGTAAATATATTTGAATAAAGCCTGAAGCCGGTTGTTGAGATAAGCAAAGTTTATTGGCATCTCTATTCATCTCCTGTTGTGAAATGCTGAATCTACATAATCCACTTTGTAGGAACACCACCATCTGCTTTAGAGTCTTAGTGTTGTGGCATTACAGCCAGACCATCATTTATTTTCTTAAGAGAGTTTTTCCTCAAAATACAAGCACATCATTTTAGTATTCTTTGTCTTTAGGCATAAAAAATGTCAGTGGGCCTCTTTGTAATGAATGCTGCTCTGTGCAGACTGTCACCTTTTGAACTGTAACTTCAAAATGTGAATTTGCTTGCGTTAAGACAGCATTTCTATAAAAGGATATATCAAACTTTAATAAATATGCTCTGCTCAGAGGCACTTAAACTACACAATGGCAAGGAAATGAACAGGATGCCAAACTGAAAGGAAATAGAAAGCTAAAGTTAGCCATGCTCAGTGGGGGACTGAGAGTTAAGTGAGAGTTTAGGGTGTCAGTTTGAGTTTTTATATACACAGTCGATTCAGAAAGTATTACTTAATTTATCTGGGAAATACTTATGCATTGTGATATTTTAGATTGATGTGATATACTTTAGGTGTTTTTGAATGGGAAAAATTGCTAATACTATACTTAAATGTTTGTGTTGTTGATCAAATGACCACACTTCCTGAAGGATGGTGTCATTTAGTTAAATGGATATGACAAAAATAAACAAAACAACTACAAATTAGAACAATATGAGAAAAAAATTAGAATTACAATATATAAATTTGCTGACTTTTTCATTACACAATTCATCACTCATTCCTGAGTTTACTTCGCTTAATTTTTACAATTGTATATCTGCTGTTCTGAATTTATATCTGCCAATTCTGATTTTGTTTTGCAATTCTAAAAACAAGATGCTTTTATCCCATGGCGAAAACAAGCTTCAGAATTACAAGATATAAACTCAAAATTCTTTTTTTCTCACAATTCACTTCACTTTCTTCTCCAAATTCTGAGTTTAGATCACTCAATTCTGATTTTCATCTCTAAATTCAGTTTATTTTGCTTAATTCTGACTTTTTTTCTCTAAATTCTGACTTTACATCTCTCAATTCTGACTTTCTTATCTAAATTCTGAGTTTACGTCACTCAGTTCAGATTTTCTTCTCTAAATTCAGTTTACTTTGCTTAATTCTGATTTTCTTCTCTAAATTCTGAGTTTACATTGCTTAGTTCTGACTTTCTTTTCTAAATTCTGAGTTTACATCACCCAGTTCAGATTTTCTTCTCTTAATTCTGAGTTTGTGTTGCTCAATTCTGACTTTCTTCTCTAAACTGTTTACTTTGCTTAACTGACTTTTTTCTTTAAATTCTGACTTTATGTCTCTCAATTCTCACTTTCTTGTCTAAATTCTGAGTTTACGTCACTCAGTTCAGATTTTCTTCTCTAAATTGTAAGTTTATGTCACTCAATTCTGACTTTCTTCTCCAAATTCTGAGTTTACATCACTCAGTTCAGATTTTCTTCTCTAAATTCAGTTTACTTTGCTTAATTCTGACTTTTTTCTCTAAATTCAAAGTTTACGTTGCTCTGTACTGACCGTCTTCTTTAAATTCTGGCTTTACATCGCTCAGTTCAGATTTTCTTCTCTAAATTTTGAGTTTACATTATTAAATTCTGACTTTCTTCTCTAAATTCGGAGTTTACGTCATTCAGCTCTGACTTTCCTATCTTAATTCTTAGCTCATGTCATTCAATTCTGACTTTCTTCTCTAAATTCTAAGTTTACATCACTCAATTCTGACTTTCTTATATAAATTCTGGCTTTTTCTTGAAATTCTAAGTTTTTATCTTGCTATTCTGACTTTGTCTTGCAATACAAAAAAGGTGTGAGAAGAACTTGCGATGACCTTGTTTTTATTCTGTGGCTTCCTTAGAACTATATGGTATCTAATCATATGTAATATTTCCTGAAACACCCTTAAGTTAATTGGGACCTGTAGCGTGCTGCATATAGGACTGAGCAGTGGCACAGTGCAGAGACCCAGTGCGACCTCTCTTCGACTGGCACCGAGGTCAATAATCTGGCCTGTTCCCTCCAGAGCAATTTAAGATAAAGCCATTGACTGTGCAGGCGGTCTGGCCGGCGGTCTGGGTGAGCTCATGATGGCAGATGCCAGGTGACCACCCCTTTGCCAATTATTCTGTTTATCTCGTCATTGAGGGCCAGCTGATGAACTAGTTTTGTTTGGCCGGTGCAAGACCAGCTCTTCCATCTTCCCATTGGGATCTCCTGCCGTCTGTCTGTGTTAGGACCCCACAGTTCATTATGGCCAAATCTGAGTTCCCATTCTGTCCCCTCATTCCCCTCATCTCTGTGTGTGAAGAAGGCCGTGGCCAGCAGCAGTAGGAGGACGAGCACCGGGGGTCTCATGTGACCGCTGAGTTCTCCAGCTGGCTTGCTCTTGGCACTGGCTTGAGCGCAACAGCTGCTGAGAGAATTATATAAAGCAAACTGTTTTATATTTCAACAAAATTATATTTCACCTTATGATGAACTGTAAAAATTCCTCTCATTATATTACAAATGTTTTTTGTTTTGTTTTGTTGTTTTTTTCCCAGAAAAACAACTTGTTTCTTATCTTGTTTACATGGCACTTGTAATGCATAAATAATTTATCCACAGATGTAACTGGGAAAAAAGGGAGATCTCTTTTCAGCTTGCTTATTTATTTTTGGAGTTTTAAATATTTTAAAAAACACAGTCCACCTTATTTTTTCCCGTTAGAGTGGGAGTGGCCATTTGTAAATTTTATGGGCCTGGCTTCCGTTCTCGTCCGCATCCAGCTATTTTTAGCTCGTTTTGCTGCTCAACATTGCAAATTGGTGTGTCTTACCATATTTTAATGTATTATTTTAATTATGAGTACACTGGTTTGTAGTGCAAACAGTTTTACAATTGTTATTCTTCTCGTTATTTTCCTGTAGCGGCTAATGAACTGGAAGTTTCACCCTTAGGCTTTCCATGTTAAAGAAGGTGGTTAGGATGAGGAAAGTATTTTCAAAATAAATGTCCTGCTATGTGACCTTATGTTATATATTTTGTTTTATCATTTTATTTTTCTGTTCTTTTAGTTCAGTTTTACTGTTGTTGTTTTCCGTTTTAGTTTACATTTACAGCTTTTGTTTTAGTTTGGTTTTACTGTTTGGGTTTTTTTTTTTTTTTCTTCTTGTTTTAGTTTACTTATACTGTTTTTGGTGTTTGTTTTAGTTTACTTTTACTGTTTGTTCTTGTTTAAGCTGACTGTCTTGTTTTGGTTAACATGTACTGTTTGTTTTTGCTTCAGTTTACTTTTTTATTTGTTCTTTTACTGATAAACAAATAAAAAATAAGACAGTAAATGTAAACTAAAACAGAAAACAGAAAACTAAACAAAAACAAAGTACATAAAAAAACAGTAAAACCAAACTAAAACATTTTGATTTACTGTTTTTATTTTAATGTACGTTAACTGTTTTTGTTTAGTTTTATTGTTTTTTTGTTTGTTTGTTTTAGTTTACATTTACTGTCTTTTTTTATTTGATTATTCTGCTTTGTTTTTAGCTTACTTCGACTTTTTTGGTTAGTTTTACGGTTTTTGTTTTTTGTTTACTGATTTATTTTTAGTTTCATTGTACTGTTTTTGTTTTAATTTACTTTTACTGTTTTTTTCTTGTTTTAGTTTACTTTTACTGTTGTTGTAGTTCTACTGTTTTTTTTTAGTTTACTTCTACTTTTTTGTTTAGTTTTACAGTTTTTGTTTTTTGTTCATTTTTGTTTACTCATATTGGTTTTGTTTTAGTTTCATTTTATCGTTTTTGTTATTTTCAGTTTTTGTTTTAGTTTACTTTTACTGTTGTTTTAGTTTTCCTTTTTTTAGTTTACTTTTTGGTTTAGTTTTACTGTTTTTTTGTTCATTTTAGTTTATTCTTACTGGTTTTGTTTTAATTTCATTTTACTGTTAATTTTACTGTTTGTTCTGTTTTTGTTCTGTTTTGTTTTGGTTAGCATGGACTGTTTGTTTTTGCTTGACTTTACTTTTTTATTTGTTCTTTTACTGATAAACAAGTAAAAAAAATAAGATGTAAACTAAAACAGAAAACAGAAAAACTAAACAAAACAAAGTGCATTAAAAAGAAAAACAGTAAAACCAAACTAAAACATTTTGGTTTACTGTTTTTATTTTAATGTACGTTAACTGTTTTTATTAGATTTATTGTTTTTTTATTTGTTTGTTTGTTTGTTTTAGTTTACATTTACTTTTTTGTTTAGTTTTACTGTTTTTGTTTTTTGTTTACTAATTTATTTTTAGTTTCATTGTACTGTTTTTGTTTTGTTTGTTACTTTTACTGTTGTTTAGTATACTTCTACTTCTTTTGTTTAGTTTTACTGTTTTTGTTTTTGTTCATTTTTGTTTACTGCTATTGGTTTCATTTTACCATTTTCGTTAATTTCAATTTTTTTTTTTAGTTTAGTTTTACTGTTGTTGTTTTTTTTTATTTCCATTTTGGTTTATTCTTACTGGTTTTGTTTTAGTTTCATTTAACTGTGTTTTGTGCTTGTTTTAGTTTAGTTTACGTTTACTTTGTTGTTTTAGTTTTATTGGTTTTTTTTTTTTATTATTTTATTGTTGTAGTTTACTTTTATTGTTTTTCTAAATACTTTTGGTTTAGCTGGAGTTTTCCCTGTTTGGTAGTCTATATTAAACAAACAAAACAAGCTGCACTGTTTTTTTTTGTTTTTTTTTTTTTTTTTTTTTTCTTCTTGTCCTCATCCCAGGTGTGGTTTAAATCATGTAGATGTAGAAAAACACACATTGAGTCCTCTCTGCAGTTCATTTGGGTGAAGGGCAACAGTCAATCTCATATCAGGATGAGAGATTGATTTTATTAGAGCGGTCATGATCCAGCAGCTTTGCACGTCAACATTTGTTCCTGGAAAAGTCATCCATGCGTAAGCGCACAGGCTATGTTTTGGGCAAGAATGTGGTCATTGGCTGAAGAAGTATTGATGTTTTAGCTATTATCAGCTGGGTGAAGATGTTGAGCTCTAAGCTTTTCAGCAGCTGTTGGACAGATTAACATTATCAAGTTTATAACCGTTTACTGGTACCCGTAGTCCGTGTTCCAGTAATGAAAATTTGTTTGACCACTCTGGGATATCATGTCCTAACATGTTTTGTCCTCCTGAAATTCTCCAAGGCATCTGGTCTTGTCTTTTACGAAAAGATTGTTCAGTAAAAACAGAAATACAGTTGACTTACACACATTTGACTGGCAGAGAGCGATAATACAGGCAATAATAATGAATGATGATAGATTTTCGAAACTTTCTAAACTGTTCACAAATGTTACAACAGAGCACAGATCAAAACTGACTAACTATGGCATGTTTAGTGATTGAATTACTGATCCTTTGGTCAAAGTTACAGTCACTCAGCGCTCATGTTGTTGTATGACTCACCGTCGCCGTCCATTAGACCGCCAGAGCTCTGATATAAAACATCATTATTCAGTCTTATGAAGCCTCTTCTCTGTCTCATAAAATCACATCCTGTGAAATGAATCCATAACCTTAACAGGTGGTCTGAGCTGCTAGATTGGAGGCTCTCTTTACACGCGTCAAAGCAGCCAGAAGCCTCTGTCTTTGATCCCAGAACAACTACAAAACATGCTTTCTGCCTCCGAGAACCAAGATGACACGGGAATAATGGGAAGACAAATCTCACATCCCATCCCCTCAATAAGGCCGATTTGATCTGGACAGCCGACGCCAGATCTGTCACAGCACTTTTGGTGTTACACACTGATTTGAAGTGAGGATATGCGACGCCTGTGCTTCACACAAACATTTTAATTATGAGGAAATCGCTGCATTAATGACTCTCGCAGATGGGTACTAAGTCGATGAAGTTTAAATCCAAAAATTATCTCAAAATTTCTTTAGCTGACACCTATAGCATGTGCTCTTCTAAACTGAATAGTAATACTAATCATGATAATAATAATAATAATAATAATAATAATAATATATATATATATATATATATATATACGTATACACACTACCATGTAATTTATTCCTGTGATCAAAGCTGAATTTTCAGCATCATTACTCCACATGATCACATGATCCTTCAGAAATCATTCTAATATGCTGATTTGCTGTTCAAGAAACATTTATTATTATTATTATTATTATCAGTATTTAAAAAATTATTTTTTTATGAATAGAAAGATCAGCATTTATCTGATATAAAAACTTTTGTAACATTATATACAATACCATTCAATTTTTTGGGGAAAAAAAATTATAGAAATTTATACTTTTATTTAGCAAGGATGCCTTAAAATGATCAACAGTGATGATAAAGACATATATAATGTTATAAAAGATTTCTATTTCAGATAAATGCTGTGCTTCTGAACTTTCTATTCATCAAAGAAACCTGAAAAATTTCTACTCAGCTGTTTCCAACAAAATAATAATAATAAATGTTTTTTGTTTATTTGTTTGTTTGTTTACCAGAATTTTAGAATTACTTTTGAAGGATCGTGTGACTGGAGTAATGATGCTAAAAATTCAGCTTTGAAATCACAGGAATAAATTACATTTTAAAATACATTCAAATAGAATTTTTTTTTAAATATTTATTTAAATATTTATTATTTATTTTTTAAAAAGTTTTACTGTGTTAGCTGTATTTTGGATCAAATAAGTGCAGGCCTGGTGAGCAGAAGAGACATCAAAACACTTACTGTTCAAAAACGTTTGATTGGTAGTGTATATATTTATAAATTGCATGTGTTTATTATTATTTATTTATTTATTTTGTTCGAATCCCTGATACATTACCAAGCAAAAGTTAAGGATAAGTATGTTTATTTATTTTTTTAAGGAAATTGATACTTTTATTGAGCAAGGATGCATGTTTATTGATTAAACGTGATGGTAAAGATAAAAAGTACAAAAGATTTCTTTTTCAAATAAATGCTGCTCTTTTAAACATTCTATTTTATCACAGAATCTTGAAAAAATGTATCAGTAAAGTATTAAGCACCAAAACCTTTTCAGCACTGACAATAATAAGAACCGTTGTTAATAACTGAGCATCGATAATAATATTACTGTATTGACTGTTTTTTTTTTTATCTTAGTGGTTTTTCATTCATTCTTTCATTTTGACGAATAATTACACGTAATCCTCCCTTCTTTTTTTTTAAGAAATAATGATCTATATATGATATATGATATTAAGTGTCTTCAGTGTCAGTGTTAAGTCTCACTTATAATGATTTCAAAAGTTAACTTCAGGTCTTCACAGCAGGGTCATGCTGAGGGCCTTAAAAAACTTTTCTATCAGGTAAATTGGTGTCAGACTCTGTTCTGCTTTGCAATAATGAGAAAATTATTCTGGTAGCAATGACTAAGCACACTATAGACTACAAATGGTGGTACAGCAGGTTAATTGTGCGGGTTAATCACACCATTTTGACTACACAAATTGTGTTTGCTGCGTTGGAGTGGGGGCATTTAATTTGCAGTGCTCAGTTAACATTTAACTATTTTATTAATCGAGCAGTTTATTGCTGAAATTATAAAACGGAATTATAAAACTCGGGTATCGTAAATCACCTGTTCACCATTTGCATCAGCATCCATAGCAAAAATATTATTATTAATTTTGTTATGTGACAGACTAAATAAACTATAAAATACATTTTATAATAAATTAAAATTATATAAATAAATGTATATATTTAATGTTTTAATAATGACAAAAAATACAGAATTTTTTTATAAAATAAAAATTATTTAAAATGTTTCTTATTAATATTTTATCATGTTGTGTCTGTTTTAAAAGCGGTAAGGCACTTGAGGCTGTACTGTATTGAGTTTAGTGAAGGCTAAAGGGGTCTGCAGGCAGTAACACTCTTTCAGCTTAAATTATATTCACAATACAGCATGGCCTCTTTTGACTTATTGCTTAATTAAATGCTTCAGAACCACTGAGAATACAGCAGAGGTAACAAAGAATTAAATCTCAGAAGTAATAAGAGTAGGAACATGTGGTTGTTTCCATTACATGCTAATTTTCCTGATTACTATTGTAGACAAGTATTCCAGGTGGCTCTATGTTGTCAATTGACTGCAGGTCTACTTCTCCACTATAAGGCCCTGTTACACAGTATAATTCCCTACCTGACATTTTAATGAGACTGTGATGGAACGAATCAGTCATCAAGGAAGTTGTAAATGCGACCTTTGCTCCTATTTCAGCAGGATACTAGGCATATTGCACTTTTGGTACAACGGACAACATTATGCTCATGAAACAAACTAAAGCACACTTCAGCTCTTCTGCTGTATTTTTAAAAATATTCTAATATTGTTATTCTAATTTTTTTTCATATTATATTTTAAACACTATATTCTAAAATAATATATTTAATTTTACTTTATTATTATTATTATTATTATTTTAAATAATTAGTTTACTCATAATGGAATGTGTTTCTCGATGTCTTTACAAAAACAGTCTTTCCCACTTTCCTCCAAAGTTCAGTTTGATTTATAAACGCTGACCAAAGTTTACTCCATCCACTTCAGGAACAAATAGACGGTCATTCTGTTACACTCACTAAATGCGGGGGAATCTGTTCCTGTTGTGATGCAATTTCCTCCTTGTGAAATGACATGTCACCTCTTGAGTTATCTAGTGAATTGCTGGAGCTGTTGCCAGTATATCACAAGCTTTAACCTCTAGCACTTTGTGTGAATTGGCTGGTGAGGACTATTATACGTCTAGTTAAAGCTCAAATGGAAAGTCCACAGTGCTCATTAGCAGTCGCTCCAAGCAGTCTCATTACTGGCTCTCTTCTGAAGCTGGATGCAGGGTGAAGTGGCTCTCTATTACAGCCGTAACTTCTTCAAAATCCAGGTCCTGGTCTTTAGGGTTTAGAGCATTGGATCATGATGTTCTGTTCTTTGTCTGATGACACACACTGTGCTGTCCAAGGAATACCTCTTTCACTCATCTCGTAGCAATCAAAGATGCATTTCTTGGAAGATCATGTGCCACAGGTGTAATCAAACTCGGGACATGGTGGGATCTCATTTTTGCATAATTCTTTTATGTGGTACGGGAAAACATGTTAGATCACTGGTATGTAAACAGCCTCAAAGCTAATTGGAAATACATGCTTGTGAGAACATTTTAGCACTGAAAAAGAAACATATATAATCAACTCAATAAAACGGAGTTATTTGGATAGATTTCAACCTATGTGTTGAATAATGACCGATAGATAGATACATAGATAGATAGATAGATATATAGATAGATAAAGAAATGGTAAGATGATAGATAGATAGATAGATAGATAGATAGATAGATAGATAGATAGATAGATAGATAGATAGATAGATAGATAGATAGATAGATAGAAATGGTAAGATGATACATATATAGATAGATAGACAGACAGACAGATAGATAGATAGATAGATAGATAGATAGATAAAGAAATGGTAAGATGATAGATAGATAGATAGATAGATACTTAAAGAAATGGTAAGATGATAGATAGACAGACAGACAGACAGACAGATAGATAGATAGATAGATAGATAGATAGATAGATAGATAGATAGATAGATAGATAGATAGATAGATAGATAGATAGAAAAATGGTAAGGTGATAGATAGATAGATAGATAGATAGATAGATAGATAGATAGATAGATAGATAGATAGATAGATAGATAGAGAAATGGTAAGATAGATAGATAGATAGATAGATAGATAGATAGATAGATAGATAGATAGATAGATAGATAGATAGATAGATAAAGAAATGGTAAGATGATAGATAGATAGATAGATAGATAGATAGATAGATAGATAGATAGATAGATAGATAGATAAAGAAATGGTAAGATGATAGACAGATAAAAGATTAATGCTGTATTAAAGTACCGCCTACACAAAACCCTATC
Source organism: Labeo rohita (assembly GCF_022985175.1). Taxonomy (NCBI): domain Eukaryota; kingdom Metazoa; phylum Chordata; class Actinopteri; order Cypriniformes; family Cyprinidae; genus Labeo; species Labeo rohita. The sequence goes on along the minus strand of NC_066882.1, from coordinate 3,970,202 downwards.
ATAAACCTAACTGACAGTTAACAGAATGTTACTAATAGATGTTAACAAAAACACATTTTATGATGCCATTGTAACTTGCTTCAACAAAGCTTTGAGCACTTATAGTGTGACTTATGTTTTACGGCATTTTGCATTGCAAGTGGACTGGTTTACCGGGTGCACTATCAAGAAAGTTTACTATGTCAGAAAAACCATATGTGTGGAGCTGCTTATGTGATTCAAACATCAAAATGCATTAGTTTACAAATCATGCTCTATGGAAAAATGCTCTGAGGTCCTAACCTATTATTGTGCAAGGAACTCTTTATTAATCAAAAACTAGTATTAATTTGAACTGGAAAGTATGGATAGGTTTAGGTATGTTTTTAGAGTTTGAAGTATGTTTTTCCAATGAGTCTGCAACTAGACCAAAAAAGACTATTCTGTATGATGAAGCAGTGATATTCACATTATAAATACAAGTTTGAACCATGTGGGTCTGAAATAAGAGGATAGAAATGATTTAAATGAACTAATTTGGTTCCGTAGGTTCCCGGGGGCTTGGAGTCTGCAGTTATGCCGCACAGTCTATTGTTTATTTGTTCCTTTTTCTCTGAATTGTGAGCCATCACTTTAATGTGTCATATTGTCCTTGGCTGTGCGAGGCAAGGGTAAACACAGCAAAATTGCCTCTGCGTCATGCCACTTTTTGGGTAGTGACGGTTTGGTTGGTCTCCATGACAACTAAATCTAAATTCTAAGAAAAACATCCTGCGCAGACATCTTACGAAAGGGCCAGATAGCATCATCGCAGGTATTCGACAGGCATTCTTGTCCACAATGGCCTGTAATGGATAGGGTGGGTGGTGGGGAAACTACAGGGTGTCAGACGTCCCTCCCTGAAGATTTTGCTGCTCAATCGCGTATCCCCGCTGTTCACTGCCGAGGGTATTATCCTGATGTGAATAGGGCATCTACAGGTTTCTCCTCAGGCAATTTGCACTGGTATTTGGTGAGGTGAAGTCATTTGTAGATGATTCATCACTGTGCCCAAGGAAGTGTTCATATCTGGGTCCTCCAGAAGCACACGATCACAGACTCACTGCGGTGTGTCTCTGATGATAGAGACATCTGCTCTGGCCTTTTATAATACGATTGCATGAAAAAACCTAAAGAAGCAGCTCAGTGAAGGCTTTTTGACAGGATGTGCAATACAGGTTTATTCATCAAGTATATATACAGGGATGCACATAAGTGGTCTGCAGGTCCGCATGCGTGACCAAAATAAGAAATGCACTGTGAAAATAAGTTCAGAGTGCATATTTGCATACTGACATGATTGACAGCTGTTAGTGCACGATAACCATTTCAGATCGACAAACTTTAATACTGTATAAGATTTCTATTCAAACTGAAAGTATAATTCTAGGCTATTCGCTCCTGTTTTCAAAGCACATTGCAAAAATGTGACATTTCATTCACTGACGCTCTTCAGTGAACACTCTTCAATAGGAAGCACTAAATCCAGCGGGAGCATGTATACTTACTTGTAAAAGCTTGCTAATTAGGTTTGAAAATGATGCAAATTCATATAAAAAAGTAAATATTATTTTATTTTTAAGTTTACTATAAAATAATTGTATTTTTATTTAATTTATATATATATTAAAGTAATCCAACTTGACTGTAAAGATTGATTATGTGATTCAAACATCAAAATGCATTAGTTTACATATCATTATAGCACCACTTAGGAAAAAATGTTGAAGTCATAATTGGGTATTATGCAAGGACCCACGCAAAAACAAGTCTGTATTAATCGACAATCTGTCCCTGTAATCCAAATTTATGTGAAAAAAAATCATGGAATCTATTGCCTGTATTTTTCACTTTTAAAAAACAATTATATTTATTGTTATTTCTCTCATCAAACTTTTTTTTTTTTTAAATTACGTCCATATATATATATTTAAATAAGATGTTTATGGTTAGTAAGACTTGTTTTAAAGAAATTAATATAAAAATTAATAACTCTAAAGGATGAATTACTTTTTAAAAAAAAATCTATTTTAAATAAATTCTGTTCATTTGAGATTTGCCATCACAGCAAAGGAACAAATTACATTTTAAAATATATTAACATAGAAAACAATTATTTTAAATTGCAATAAAATTGCACACTATACTGTTTTACTATCAAATAAAAGCAGCCTCGGTGAGCATAAAACTTCTTTTAATAACATTATATTTAGGACACCAAACAGTAGTCTATAATATTTAAATGTGTGTATTTATACAAAAATTAATACTCTTTGTCTTTTACTTCATTAGCAACAGTCCTGATTCTCATTCCTATTCATCTTACACAAGTGCCATTTGGTACAGCCAGCTGTGCAGCCTCCAGATTTCCCTTCACAGGTTGTGATAATATTACATTACAGTTATTCTACCTTAAATTCATCCATCAAGCTCTGACAAGTACCAACTAAGCACATAAAATTCATTAAAATCAAATCACGAAATCACAACATGACCATCTCTGTGGTTGTTATTGTTTTCATATTCCCCTGAATATCTGACTCATTCAGTCCTGTAGTGCTTTAAATATACAAAAATACTTTTAGAGTTCAAAAGGCAACTTAATGCTGCTGGCAAAATTAGCAATTCAATATAGTACCTATTTCTTTTTTAATGTGCAATGAATTTTGGAGACAGGGAGCATATGGGAGAAGCCTGTTTTATGGCCCACAGGCAAAGTCCTTTGCCATCAGACAGAGTCTGACTGCTCTGGCTCCAGGACGGAGCGACAAACCTCCATTTAACAAAAGACTGGGTCTTGTTTAGATGCCCAGTAGATCCAAATAAATCCTTTAGCTGGTCCATTTGCTCTAACTAGTAATTGCTCACCATATTGTGAACCTGTATTTAAGCCCAGATTTTCAAAATGTGCCACATGTGATTTGGAGCAGCTACAATCAATCTGAGGCTTAGTGCATAAGCGAAAATAACGAAAGCTTTGATAGATTAACAATAAAGCCAGTTTTTTTTTTGTTTTTGTTTTTTTAACACAAATCTCAGCATGTGCTTTTACAAATCATGCAAACACAGCGCGTTGTCAATCTGCCAAAAATAGTAATTTCATAGCTTGGAGCTGCATAAATCCTGTATTTAAACACTCATGTCTCATTGTCAGTACATTCAGCCGAACAGACTGATAACTTTTTCACAATCGAAGCAATATGAAACTGTTTTTCAGGTTTTTACTGCAAATTCCACCTTGAGGGGGTGCATGCTCTACATGCTGAGCGATAGATTCTTATTGAGTGCTGGGTCTGTATTTTAATTGTTATGCATTATGGTGTTTATCTATCCAGATAGGGACCAACTATGGTATAACCTTCTCACTGGTGCCGGGAGCAAAGTGGACCACCCATAAAAATGTTATTCCAGGCCCTGTGAAGCTTTGCAGCAGCTCTCAATCTACCGCCCCCTCATTGTTCCCACTCAGTAGGCATCAGTGGCTCTGATCAATAAACACTATCCTATGCCAGTATGCAACACTTAGTCCTTTGTCTGGGTCATCTGACTCGTGGACACTGCATCCTATAATTACGTTAAATTGAGTGCAACTGTTCATAGACATGACGTGCAAGAGTGTGCTTCTGGGCTACTGCATGACTGAACCTGACATTGGACATTAGATATGGTCTCTGACTATCTTAAGTGATCTATAAATGATGCAACAATTAGCCAAGGGCACACACATGTCAAAAGTGGCATGTCACTAATTCCACTTTTCTGATGTTGCATTTCTAAAAACGAATAGTTCCAAAGTAGTGCTAAAAATGTGCTCACCCTCAGGCAATTAAAGATGTAGAACAGTTGGTTTTTTCATCAGAACAGATTTGGAGAAATTTAGCTTTACATTTTGGCTCACCAATGGATCCTCTGCAGTGAATGGGTGCCATCAGAATGAGAGTCCAAACGGCTGATAAAAACATCACAATAATCCACAAGTAATCCACACACCTCCAGTCCACCCATTAATGTCTTGAGAAGTGAAAAGCTGCATGTTTGCATCTTCACAAATCTATCTATCTGTAAAGATGTTTTAACCTCCAGTGATTAGGTCATCTTGTCTGAATCAGGGGAGAAATATGCACAGATTAAGCACTGTATACAAGAAAAAAACAGCCCAAAACAGATCTAAGTAAATAAGGCAGTGGATTTTGATGTGAAAACGAGGATAGAAAATAATATTTTTTACAAATATATAGAATCTTTACTGGTGCAAAAACCTTGATAAACTAACCTTGAAAAAAATAATATAAAAATCTGCATTTCAAGACACCTTTAATTTAGATGTTTCAGCACATGTATAAAAATGTTACTACGGTGCCTATATGTGACCCTGGGCCACAAAACCAACCATAAAGGTCCAGTTTTTGAAACTGACATATATACATCATATGGAAGTGAGAAATTATTGAGAAAATCACCTTCAAAGTTGTCCAAATGAAGTTCTTGGCAATGCATATTACTAATCAAAAATTAAGTTTTAATATATTCATGGTAGGAAATTTACAAAATGTCTTCATGGAACATGATCTTTACTTAATATTCTAATGATTTTTCGCAAAAAAGAAAAATCAATAATTTTGACCCATACCCAAATATACCCGTGCTACTTAAAGGAGAAGTCCACTTCCAAAACAAAGATTCACATATAATGTACTCACCTCCTTGTCATCCACAATGTTCATGTCTTTCTTTCTTCAGTCATAAAGAAATTATGTTTTTTGAGGAAAACATTTCTGCATTTTTCTCCATATAATGGACTGATATGGTGCCCTGATTTTGAACTTCCAAAATGCAGTTTAAATGTGGCTTCAAACAATCCCAAATGTGGTTGTAAACAATCCCAGCCAAGGAAGAAGGGTCTTATCTAGTGAAGCAATTGGTTATTTTCATAAAAATAATACAATTTAAATACTTTTTAATCTCAAACGCTCATCTTGCCTTTCTCTCCCTGAACTCTGTGTATTCTGACTCAAGACAGTTAGGGTATATTTTGAAAAACAATCATATTTTCTCCCTCAACTTTAAAAATCATTTCAAAATCATCCTACATCACTGCAGAAGTTCCGACCCAGTCTTTGCAAAGTGAACATGCAAATAAGATCAAACACCCTTAACAAAAAAGGTAAAACAGAGATATAAGACTTGATTTTGAAGTTGAGGGAGAACATGAGATGGGAGTTTTTCGACATACCCTAACTGTCACGAACAGGAACAAAAATAGTCCAGGCAGAGTAAGACAAGACAAGCGTTTGACATTGAAAAGTATTTAAATTGTGTGTTTTTTTTTTTTTTTTTTTTTTTAAGGAAAGTAACCAAATGTTTCGCTAGATAAGACCCTTTTTCCTCGGCTGGGATCATATACAGCCGCATTTGGGATCGTTTGAAGCCGCATTTAAACTGCATTTTGGAAGTTCAAAATCGGGGCACTATATCAGTCCATTATATGGAGAAAAATCCTGAAATGTTTTCCTCAAAAAACATGATTTCTTTACTACTGAAGAAAGAAAGACATGAACATCTTGGATGACAAGGGAGTGAGTAAATTATTTGTAAATTGTTGATCTGGAAGTGGACTTCTCCTTTAAGACTGGTTTGTTGTCCAGGGTCACATATATAAACACCAATGAGATCGGGCTGGTGGGAATTCTCAGTTCACTCTGGGACATCCACTAAAACATGATTTCCTAATTAAGTTTAGCAGTGACTTTCCATCGTGAATCTATTTATTTTAATTAACTGATTTGTGTTCCATAATTAATGGCAGATATCAGTAACAGGTCAAGGTATTGACCTGTTAGAGGCCACGGTTTGGCCAGGCATCAATGTTATGATGCCCTGGAGTCCAAGAGAGCCACAAATAGAATGGCAGTGCATTGATCAGGGCACTGCAGGCTTTTGCCTGGAATACATCCAGCTGAAATACTGCAAAGACTATGCAGTGCCACAAACAGCCGTTTACTAAGCCTTCTGAATCATTTCAAGATGGCACATGAATAGATTCCCGTGAGAGCAGTTAAAAAGGACTGTCAGATTGTTTCTGTGACAGTGCTTGACTTCTATCACAGATGTGTATAGTTTACATGAAGGAGGGCAAAGAGCACAATGACTATTCCTGCTCTGTCACAGGCAAGTGTTTTCAATTACTGTACTCCTCAGCTCTAGCAAACGCTGTCCTTAAAGGGATAGTTCACCTAAAAATGAAAATTATCCTATGATTTACTCACCCTCAAGCCATTGTAGGTATATATGACTTTCTTCTTCTTTTAGATGAATACAATCTGAGTTATATTAAAAAATGTCCTAGCTCTTCCAAGATTTATAATGGCAGTGAATGGCTGTTGAGATTTTGAAGTCTAATAAAGTGCATCCATCCATTATAAAAAGTGTTCCACACAGGTTAAATAAAGGGCTTCTGAAGTATATCGATGCATTTGTGTAAGAAAAATATCCATATTTAAAACTTTATAAACCATCTCTAGCTTCCGCTGTCGTACGCGCATTCACAAGAGAGTGGCATTCCAGCGGATGATGTAGGACGTAGGCGTAGCGTGAGCTCCGGTGAGAATAAGCTAGTCTCGTGAGAACCAAGTTTGGTTTAAAGCAAAGAAAATCCAGTCTCCTTTTGGCATTTTTCTTTACAAAGCATTCGCCTACATTCTATGTCATCTACTGGATGCCACTTTTTCGTGAACGTGTGTACAACTATTAGCGGAAGCCAAAATATAGATATTTTTCATACACAAATGCATCGATTCACTTCAGAAGCCCTTTATTAACCCCCAGAGCTGAGTGGAGCATGTTTTATGATGGATGGATGCACATTATTGGACTTCAAAATCTCAACAGCCATTCATTGCCATTATAAAGCTTGGAAGAGAAAGGACATTTTCAGATATAACTCTGATTGCATTCATCTGAAAGAAGACAGTCATATATATATTTCTGAAAAATCTGCAAACTGAAGATCTGCAAAAGCATGTTTTCTGCTTGCATATCTTAGTGGTTAGTGATGGGTGATGGTTAATTAGCTGTGTCCCAAATATGCACATCACACTGTAATGTTTCTGGGAAAGAGTGAAAAAACAACAACAATGCTTCCCATCATAAATCCGAGCCCAGTTGGGACTTATATATCACTGGGCTCACTTGAAATCTTTTGAATATGGACATTTGCCAACAATTAGCTTGAGAAACTTAGAGGGTTTTCTTTGGTTTACCAGTAATTATCCACTGAACTAAAAACCAGGCATGTGAAACAACAAGCCTGTGGAAACACTCTCTGGGGGAACCGCAACAACATTTGGAGAAAATAGTTCTACTGTAATAAACATCTAATAAATATTTTCCTGTGTAACTTCCCATTGAAAATGGATGAGTCAAAATGTTAAATTATGTATTTAATATATAATTGGTCTGAACAAAAACGACACACAAGGTGAATGAAAAAAAAAGCTTATTGACAGTAGGTGACTATTATAAAAATGCAGAAATGCAGTGGTAAATAGTGCACATATTAGACACTGTATTAGACATTATATGAAGGTAGAGGTCAAAATATAATAAACACCATCAAAACTTTTCTGAAGACAGTTCCAGCTAACAGAGAAACAGAGAAAGTTCTCAGAACTTTGGCTAATGTTCTGAAATTCTCTTAAAGTTATGGACAGATGTTCTTCTAGTGACATTAGCAGAATGTTTGTTCAAAGTTATCTGGTCTTTAATAACCATTCTCAAAAAAATAAAAACAAAACAGTTCAGTTTTACTACTTGTTTCAGAATGATCAGAGAACATTCAAAAGTAACATTCTTACAATATTTGCAAAAAGATAAAATGAAATGTTCTATTAATGTTTCCTCTAATGTTTGCATCACCAAGAAAGAAATTTTAAACATTTAAAAACAGGATGTTTGAAATGTTTAGAGAACATTAAAAAAAGGTTTTCCTGGCATAATGGGAACATTAGAAAAATTATATTTTTCAGCCAGGGTTCCCTATATAATATAAATATATAATTCATACACAAAAAGATTTATTCATACACCAATACATTCAGGGTTTGACAATAACTTTTTTGCGTTTGATATTAAAAAGTATATAAATTGTATTATATTTATGAAAATAACTTATTGTTACACTAGGTAAGACCCTTCTTCATCGGCTGGGATCGTTTACAACCGCATTTGGGATCGTTTGAAGACGCATTTAAACTACATTTTGGAAATTCAAAATCGGGGCACCATATCAGTCCATAATATGGAGAAAAATCCTGAAATGTTTTCCTCAAAAAACATCATTTCTTTACGACTGAAGAAAGAAAGACATGAATATCTTGGATTAAAAGGGGGCTAGTACATGATATGTGAATCTTTGTTTTGGAAGTGGACTTTTTAAAATGTATATTAACTACTCGTCTGAACTCTTGTAGAAAATCAATGTCAAATTTGCAATCATGGTTTTGAGGGAAAACTGCACTGTCTCGTGTCATGTTGCTTAACTAGGCTAGATGTTATAAATATAAAAACTACATTTTTACTGCAGTATGTTTCTTCTGTGTGCAGTTCATTTGTGTTGATTTCATAATGAGATTCACATCAAACAGGCTGCATGATCCTCAACTGGCGTGACCTTGTTACTGTCAATATATTATCAAGTACCATTTATAACGAATGTAAGAAAAATCAGAATCATTCTCGCCCAAATTTCGATGTTTCCCTAATTGGATGTTTTAATCAGATTAGTTGTCCAGTCGGCAAGTTTCACTTGCCTCTTCAAAAAATCCTCTTGTCCCAGACAAGCATTAAGTCCTGAATACATTCATTTGAATGGCTGTTTTTTAATGGCAGAATGGCAAAATGCTTTGAAAGGTGACTGGTTGCAGGTAGGATTGTGTATTGACTAATTCATGCACAAGACAGGTTTGGCTTTCTGAAGGTCAAGTCTGGGTTTGAGGATCTCCAATGGTGAGGGAAGTGGACCAAGTCTTTGTGATGGTAGAGCTTGGTCAAGTGCATCCAGTACGTCATGAAGATAAAAGGTGCAACCTTTCCTCTCTCCTGTGGAGATTCAACACCTTCTAAGGATGCCTCCCGCAGTCACAACCAATACTACGTCTGAAGCTGGCAGGAGCTCGAAGTGTTTTTTTTTTCTTTTCTTCCTTTCAATGCATGCTTCCCTAACCTGAACAATGTCATTTTTCTCCACAGCGGTTTCTATTTGAGGCCAGCCGTCAAAGTGGCCTCATTCACGGGGCTGAGCGTTAATGCATGTCAGTATCTCAGAAATAGCACAAATCACTTCGGAAATCACTTAAGATTCAGATCATTCTGGAACTTTCAAAGCAGCCGGTGTTATTTTTACACCCCACATGCAGATAAGTGAGAAAAATGGGCTTATAAGAAATAAGAAAGCTTTTAATAATGAACAGCTGTGGCAATCAGATCACCCTTACTGTGAGGCAGCTGGGGCTCTGCTTTCAGAACAGATACCTACAGAAGTGCTTCCTAATCAGGACTTCTGCAGAAGCTCACCCTTCATTCACCGGCACTCTATGGCCAGACGTTATCTCACATAGTTCATAGTGAGATAGGGATATTTAGCCACTGGAGAAAAGATCGGAGGCCATCAGCCGCTAGATAAAGAGGTGTTCATTAATGGATCTCTTTCTGTCATACACATAATCTCAACCAACACAAAGCGATATGAAAATATCCTTTAATTTGCATGCAAAAGCTCCCATACACCTTTTCTGTGAGGTCACCGAAAGATCACTGTTTTATTCTCAATGGAATTATTATCATCTGCCTATGAATGCACAATACATTTCTTGTTAAATAGCTGAATTCATTCTCATATTTCTCCATAATCGCACATTAGATCCTCTCAAGACTTGAGTATGCTGATGAGTTTGAAATCTATTTGACAGATATGCACATCTTTTTGCACATTATGAAGGCAATTGTTTGTTTAACTTCTTATTTTGGTTTCCATTACAGTGAAAAGATGTGTCTTGTGATTTATTCATTTTAGTGTAATTTATTCATTTTAGTGTGTTATTTTCTAAGTTCATAACAGCTGTTATGTGCAAAGATGATTTTAAAAAGGCACATTCTTTGCTTCTTACTATGGAAATTTAAATTTAAATAAAAATTCAAATGTTCAAATGATCAAAATATCGAATCAAATGATCAAAATGGGTTCTCAAATGAGAAATCAAATGCTCAAATGCAATTTTATTTCCTCATTTATCATTGAAGACCAGCAATAATAATTTTAATTTTGATTACATAATAATGGCAGTATATACATGTCAAAGTCAGACATGCCCCTTTGCCAGCTGTGATGCCTGGTTACTGGTTTAAACTTGGCCCAGGTTTTTAAAAGATTTTTGGGTCAGCACACCTTAATAGCTTCAACAATTGATTGCCAATTAAGTTTAGAATACAATGAATTTAGGCCCAGATTATGTAGAGCTGTAATAGCTGCTAATGGTGGACATTTTGATGAATCGAAAATTAAAGTTTTTTTCTATGTATAAACTGTTTATATAATAAAATATGTTTTCATAGTTTATGTTGTCCCTTATCAGTGCAAAATTATCACAAATTAAAAAGGATTCATGCCAATATTGTCCACAACCCCACTTTTCTAGGGCGTTTCCAAACTTTTGGAGGGCAGTGTAATATACTTAGCATGAAATAAATATATGTTAAATACATTTTGTGTATTTATTTTTTTTACTAGGGATTTCTCAAGAGTTTTATTTATTATTTCATCTTTTTGAACATTTAAAATTGTTTTTATTTTGTTAGGAAAAAAACTCCTTTGTAAATATCAGTAAAATATAACTATGCCTTAATAAAAGTGATTGTTTGAGTTGCACATACTATAAATGCATAAATGCATTAAAATCCAACAGATCTTTTTTTTTTATTATTATTAAAGTATTTGATTAAAAATGTATGTTTTACAGATATACTTAATATATTTGTTAAAATTTCAATTAAAAAAATTGAAAATTAAGAATTTATTCTGTTCAGTTTCATGAACTACAGTGATTACCAGTTTCATATATATATTCCTGATCTTAAACAACAACTTGAGCAAGCTGGAGAGTAAATGTTGAAATTAAGTGTTATTTTGTGTGTTTTTGCACACAAATATATTATATTTATTATATAAATATTAATATATTTTTGTTCTTTTGGAATTTATAGGGGTTTAAGTTTTGGTGTGAATCGAATTAAAGTCATATTACTCATAAATATTGATTTTACATTGATTTCACAGCATTCAATATTTTATGTATATAAATGTTTTACAAAAATAAATAAATAATAATAATAAATTAATTAATTAAATAAAATTAAAAATAAAATACTTACCAAATAAGATTTGAACTTACAAAACAAAATCTTGAAAGGTTAGTTCACCCAAAAATGAAAATTCTGTCATTAATTACTCACCCTCATAGTTTCATCTTTGAGAAACAAATTAAGATATTTTTGATGGAAAAAAAACAAAACAAAACAAAACAAAAAAAAAACGATAAAACCTCAACAAAATAGTCCATGTGACATCAGTGGTTCAACCTTAATTTAATGAAGCTATGAGAATACTTTTTGAAGAAAAACACAAAATAAAAAAAAAAAAAATAACGACTTTATTCAACAGTTTCTTCTCTATCGTGTCAGTCTTCAATGCGTGTTCATGACAGTACCACAACAAATTTCATCAAAAATATCTTAATTTGTGTTCCGAAGATGAACGAAGGTCTTGGAACGACATGAGGTTGAGTAATTAAAGACAGAATTTTCACTTTTGGGTGAACTATCCCTTTAAGTTAATTTTTTTTTACTTTTAGTGATTTAATGATTCAAGCTGGAAGGGATAAACACATGTTGAAATGGTCTACACAGTGGCAGCAGAAATCTGTTTCTGTCTTTATGTATTGTATCTTTTCTTCATTTCTCATCATAACATACCGGATCTCGAGGGATACTTCAGTTTTGCTTGACCCTGACTCCAGTTCCTGAAGGATTTAAAGCTGTTCTTACAGTGAGCAGGATGAAGCCGTGTTGCAGCGGAAGGTCATCTAAGATCTGCAGTGTACGCTGGGACGCATGTTCTCCTCCTCCTTCTCCTCCACAAGGACAGCCGTCAGTGCAGCTCGACTTGTCTGACAGTAGGCTGTGATTGATAGGGACGGCAAGGGGCAGGGGACCCTCGGCGAGTGCCAAAGGCTGATGCTAACCGGCCCTGATGGGACTGACAGAGAAGAGGCTTTACAAATCAGTGCTCTCTGATGGACATCATCCTCAGATTAGCCACACGCTAGAGATAAAACATACTGACATTGTCAAGTCCATCGCAGCAATCACACCGCAGAGCACCGTAGAGTAATTACTGTAATGCTTAACGCAATGAAAAGGCACAAATCAATATTCAGTTCAGATCTGAAATGATCTTCAGTGGTCAGTCGTGATTGCGACACCAGCAAACACATTATAAGAAATGACAGAAAGTTACAATCAGGACAGGAAATGAACTTGCTTTCCCACAAGTCGCTGTGACTGATTAATGTTGAATTTTACCAACCATGCATGCATAACTGAACAAATGCACAAAGCATTCAGTCAGTTATGTTCATCAGTCAGTGACATCTGTTATTGCTATGTGTGTGTGTGTGTTTTATATATAAATATGTTATTCTTTTTTAAACATAAAGGGATAGTTTAGCCAGAAATGGAAATTCTGTCATCATTTACTTTTATTTCATAGTATGAAAAAATACTAAGTACGTCAATGGCTTCTGGCATACCAACATTGCTCAAAATATCTTTCTTTTTTGTGTGTGTGTTCAACAGGAGAAAGAAAGTCATATGGGTTTGGAACAACTTGAGGGTGAGTAAATTATAGAATTTTTGGATGAACTGTAATTTGGATCACTTTAAAGTCTTCAAACCAAGAACAAACATAAATCAGTTTTCTTTGTGTTTACATTCCTGGCATTAGACCGAGGTGTTTTTGATGCTGGATGTCTGTTAAAATAAAATAAAATAAAATAAAATAAAATAAAATAAAATAAAATAAAATAAAATAAAATAAAATAAAATAAAATAAAATAAAATAAAATAAAACTATAAAATAAAATAAACTGTAAAATAAACTATAAAATAAAATATAAAAAAATAAAATAAAATAAATTTGGTGGGGGGATAGCAAATTTTAAATTAATTTATTTTAAATTATACATAATTTTAATAAACAAATCAATTAATGTGTAAGCAGGGTGCTTTTTTGACTTTAAAATTAATTTAAAGTCAATACTCTGCATTAGTAATGGATTCATAATGTGTACACTACTATTCAAAAGTCTGGGGTGGGTAAAAAAAAATTAAATAGTCTCTTATGCTTGCAAAGGTTGCATTAAAAAGTACAACAAAACTGTAAAATTGTGAAATATTATTAAAATTAGAAATTACTGTTTCCTATTAGAATATATATTAAAATGCAATTTATTCCTGTGATGCAAAGCTGAATTTTCAGCATCATTACTCCAGTCTTCAGTGTCTTTCTGATTCTTCAGAAATTATTCTAATAAGCTGATTTGCTGTTCAAGAAACATTTCTGATTTTCATGTTTAAAATCTTTTATTATTTTATTACAGTTCAAAAGAACAGCTTTTATTAAAAAAGATTTGTAACATTAATGTTTTTAATGTCACTTTTGATCAATTTAATGCATTCTGGATTAATAGGTATATACAATTCTTTTAAAAAATTATAAACTGAATCAGAGTCTGTTCTTCTGCTCTCCTTTGAATGCTCTGAGATGAGCTTGCTCAAATGAGCATTATGTGGAAGTCACAGAGCAGAGCAAAGCGACGTGGGGAACTGCTTTAATCCTCAAACTGGATGCTGTGAAAGCAGCTCATACTGTCCGACCGGCTCCGGGCGCCATGGGGGGTGATGGCGGGTTTGGGGCTCTGGTTTTATGAGGGTTATAAATAATCTTTGTAGGACAGGGAACAGTATGATTTTTAATCAGCTTATCGGCGGCAATCAAAATATCATCTTAAATGCAAATTTAAGAATAAACAACTGTGAGACCATGAGGAAAAAGCAAGAAGGATAATTACAAAATGAAGCATAATTACAGTATTTGCATCACAGCTTGACCCAACACCAAATTATCCAATGAAGTTTGATAAAACATCCAAATCTCCGTAGTTTCAAAAGACAAGCACAAGACCCCACGTTGCTATAGTCCAAGTCTCTGTCGTTTCCTGCCAGTATAATCATATTCCCTTGTGATGTCTACAGACAACCTTTTTCCTCTGAGCAGAGTGCTGCCATTCTGATGGCGATCTCTTAGATCTTGACTCAGCCTCCCTTATCTCCACTGACATGTGCCATTGGTCTGAAATAAAAGAGAAAAAACACCCAACAGCAGGTGTAATGTGAAAGGCCTCCGTGTGATTCAAGGTTCAACTAGATGTACATACAAATAGCTGGGTTTGTGACAAATAAATAGCAGCACTCTTAAAGAGCACTTGTGTACAGTAGGCCTGGCCTTACTGGAAGATCATTACGTTATGCATTCGTTTGTTTGCTTCCTGATTACACCAGATCTGAGCCATTAACTCCTGCATATGAAATGGAGCGTCAATTGGACCTTCAACCGAAGGGTAAAGCACTGAGTCTGAGCTCGACAGGAAACGTCATGCTTGGGGACAAAGGTAACGAGAAAATGATCTAATAGAACTGAATACTGTCAAAGTCAAGAGATGCAGCTCATATTGGCAGCATGACTTTTTATTTATCAAAGAATCCTGAAAAAAGTATCACAGGTTCCAAAAAAATATTAAGTAGCACAACACTGATAATAAAAGCAATAAATCAGCATATTAGAATGATTTCTGAAGGATCATGTGACAATTAAAACTGGAGTAATGATGCTGAAAATTCGGCTTTGCATCACAGAAATAAATTACGTTAACATATACTGTATATATTCAAACATATGTTAAAATGTATCTAAAATTACAGACATTCTAAATGAACCAAGTTAATTTTGGGGAAATCCTGAAAGTTCATTGTGCTTAATAGAAAAGTGTTAAACACTTACATTAACTCAATAACTGATTATATTATGCAGAACTTAAATTGAATAAGTTATGGTAGATTTCATTTTCCTAAAATGCTTTGCTTCAGACTGTTAAAGGACAGTAAATGTTAAAATTAAGGGTTATTTTGTATGCGTTTTTTCCCCCCAAGAATAATATAGGGGGAGTTAATTTAATAATGAGAATAAGTGCTCATAAATATTTATTTTTCAGTGTTGATAATAAATACTTTCAAATTAGCGCCAACTGTCGTATATTTTTATATCTTGCTTTCTGGTAAAAATATCTAATCATCCTTTAATATAAAAATAGATTTAACTTTTAAATAATTTGTTGCATATTATGCAACATTTTTTCAAAGAGTTGTTATACAGTTGAGGTCATAAGTTTACATAAACCTTGCAGAATCTGCAAAATGTTAATTATTTTACTAAAATAAGAGGGATCATACAAAATGCATGTTATTTTTTATTTATTACTGACCTGAATAAGATTTTCTTCACAAAAGACGGTTTACATAGTGCACAAGAAAAAATAGTTGAATTTATAAAAATGACCCCGTTCACATAGGCTTGATTCTTAATACTGTGTTGTTACCTGAATGATCCACAGCTGTTTTTTGTTTAGTGATAGTTGTTCATGAGTCCCTTGTTTGTCCTAAACAGTTAAACTGTCTGCTGTTCTTCAGAAAAATCCTTCAGGTTCCACAAATTCTTTGTTTTTTTTTAGCATTTTTGTGCATTTGAACTCTTTCCAACAATGATCTTTATTCTGTTCAAAAGTTTTCACCCCCAGCTCTTAATGCATTGTGTTTCCTTCTGAAGCATCAGTGAGCGTTTGAACCTTCTGTAATAGTTGCATACGAGTCCCTCAGTTGTCCTCAGTGTGAAAAGATGGATCTCAAAATCATACAAAATCATACACAAAAATGCTGAAAAACCATGGGATTTGTGAGACCTGAAGGATTTTTCTGAAAAACAGCAGGCAGTTTAACTGTTCAGGACAAACAAGGGACATGAACAACTAAACATTACTAAACAAAAAGCACAGTAACAGTAAAGTAACAACACAGTATTACCAATCAAGTGTATGTAAACTTTTGAACGGGGTCATTTTTATAAATTCAACTATTATTTTCTCCTGTGGACTATATGTAAACATCTTTTATGAAACATCTTTTTCAGGTCAGTACTAAACGAACAATAACATGCATTTTGTATGATCCCTCTTATTTTGGTCAAATAATTAACATTTTGCAGATTCTGCAAGGTGTATGTAAACTGTGAATTACAATAGAAAACTGTTATTTTACATTGTAATAATATTTCACAATATTACTATTTTTCTGTATTTTTGATCAATAAATGTAGCCTTGATGAGCATAAGAGACTTCTTTAGACCAAACATTTTCTAAAAATCCTTAAAATGATTAAAGCTTGTAGTTCAGCTGCGAGTTCCTCCGTTCATCTTATGTGTTTATGTGAAAATGTCACAACGATCCCCGAGCTCTCGGCTGACCTCGTGTTTATAAACTAAAAGCGAGTTAATGCAAATCATGTACATTATGAATTTCACAGCACTATGATTAATTATGCAGACACTCACATACAAAACCACGCTACAGTGCACTTACACAATTGCAAAAACACCAGCAGACATGTATTATGATAAATGGGTCAAGTGGGGATGTCAGCCGTTCAATGAATTTCAGAATGAGGTTTTATAAGTGGGTTTATGATGCTCTGTAATGAGCTCTACTGAAGCTATAGAGCGATGCAGAGATAGTTAATAAAGAGGAGCACACGACAGAATGGCCCTCAGGGCAAACCAGCAGCTTTTATTTGGCTGTTGAAGCCCTGTTTCTTACATCATGTGTAGCTGTGTGTGATTTTAAAATCCAACTGGGAGCATTTCAGTAGGAAAAAGAGTGTGTTTTTGATTACACAGAGGATTTGAGAGTGAGCGTGTTTCTGAAGAACTGTGTGGGATTAATTATGATAAAAAACATATGCAGTTATCCTAATTAAATTCAGATTCAATTAATAGGCTTAGATTAAAGACGTCAGTATGGATATTTACAGCACGGTGAAAAAACATTTGACTTCTTTAATTGCTTATTCAAATATTCAAATGTCTTACTAGACAATTTTACAATTGTTTTATGTTGCTTTTTGCCATTTATATAGCCATATCAAATATGCCAAATCAGCATATTAGAATGATTTCTGAAGGATCATGAAGACTGGAGTAATGATGCTGAAAATTCAGCTTTATAATGACAGAAATAAATTACATTTTAAAATATATTCATATAGAAAAAAATGATACTTAAAATAATATTTTACTTTCTTTTTTTTTTTTTGATCAAATAAATGCAGTATTTATGAACATTAGAGACTTCAAAAGCATTAAAAAATCTTACTGGCTCCAAACTTTTAAATGCTAGTGTATATATAAGAGTTTATTAAAAAAAAAAAAAAAAAAAGATGTTTATTATTATGTTATCATGTTTGTATTGTTTTATTGGGTTATTTATCTGTATTTGTTTTGTTAATGTTTACCTAATCAAAATAAACCAACTGCAGTTTGATTGAGATTAATTGGAATGCACAATAAAAAAAACATTGTTAAAAACAGAGTTATCTGTTTTTGCAAATGAACTCTTCGTATATGAACAGCTAAAAAAAAACCTACATCCCTGTCTGGAAATGGAACAAAGCAGTTAGTCGCACTCCATGTGAGCTATTACCTGAAAATGGTGTTGAATATTCGCAGAAGTAGCCAATCTGCCAAAATGTCTTGAAGGGCGCAGCAGCACCCGATCTGGAAAGTTTCAAAAGATCTAAGAAAAACTTTTGAGAGAACTGCATTTCTAGCATTCATGACTCATTCATAAGAAAAAGACCAAAAAAATTGGGATCAAGAATGTGTAGTGCTACTGAAAGCACTGCCCACCAAGAGTAACATCAAAGCTCATCTCATGTTTGCTCAGAAGCACCTGGATGATCCTTAAGAATTTTGAGAATATATATTATATGGGCAGATGAATCGAAATGGAAGTTTTTGGAGGAGGCTTGATCTGGTGTAAAGCGAATGCAGCACTCCACTGTGTGATTGTTAGGAGATGTTGCCCAGGACCTGGCCGAAACATGAACTCTGCTGTATACCAGACTATTAAAAAGAATATCTGACCATCAGTGTGTGAGATGACACTAGAGTAACTAGGGAGCAAAACAATGATCCAAAACTCAGAAAGCGGCCTTTGGTCAAGCTTCTGACTTGAATCCTATAGAGACAATTGTGGCAGGACCTGAAAGAGAGCAGTTCATGCTTGAGGATCCACCAATGTGAGTAAAGTTCTGCACAGAGACTTCCTCAACAAAAATAAACAGTGCTTATACCAAATTATTATTGATGTATGCTATATAGGCATGTCCCTACCAACATCCAGCAACTACTAAATTGTCCCTAGCAAAGTACAAATAAGTGTACTCACTGCTGTTATGATTTGGCTGCATCTGAAATGGGTTTCACCATTGATATTACCTGAGAAATTATGATAGAAAACTGCATGCTTTTAAGAAATACATGTGCAGAATAAGAACATGTGAATGAATGATAATGTTTACCCTCTTTAACTATATGTTATGCTGTGTTGTGTTCATCTGCTTCTCTAATTTGCTCCTTTTACGTAAACTATCACTCTGTATAGACTAGTACAATCAGATACAATAATAATTTCTCAATTTTTTATTACAATATATACTGATATATTGAACATTCACTTCAATGGTATGAGATGACTGGATGTTTTTAGCTGTTTTCCTATTGAACTGTCACCAACTAGATCTAGATCAGGACTTCAAAGCACGTATCCTGAATCAAATGATTTAGATCGGAACTCTGCAGCGGGTTCATGACTCTTTTGATTCAGATCGGGACTTAGGCGCGGGTTCGTGAATCTTTTCGCGAATTGAATGATTCAGGATTCGCGCTCCAAAGTCCTGAACTGAAATTATGGTTCGCGAATCATTATTCAGATCGGGGCTTTAGAGTGCGGATTCGTGAATCATTTGATTCAGATCGCGACTTCGGAGCCCGGATGGCGAATCATTTGGACACACTTAGGATGAATACAGAAATGAAGTTTTGACTGCTTTAGGATTAACAGAGCTTTGGATAGTTTCGTACTTGTCAAGATCAACTTTAAATAATTTTTTTGAATACTAAAACTTCTCTGTACATTGTCAAACAAGTGAATGACATTTTCATGAGGAGAATGACTAAAAGCAACTCACTTCAACCTCCGAGTAAATTATTATTATTATTTATTTTTTATTTTTTTGTAAAATTTGAATTAAATCAGTAGTAATCCGTTGATTGACCTCTTCATATTTAAGGAGAAAAACTATTTTCACTGAGAAAATTGCTAATTTCACAATTAATTAGGAAGAAATGACAAGTAACACACTGACCTTAATTCAAGATTTTGAAGTAGAAAAACGGAAATAGTAGGCTATTTTCTTGTGATTCGTACTCCAGTAATCTTTGCATTTATTTATAACTTTGATTGGTACAACATTGATTTTCAGAGTTTTTCGAAGTGTCAATATCAGTTTGAAAGTTTTTACACTATCAATTCTCATAATACCCATTGCGTGCTGTCTACTACGATGTAGCATAACTCAGCCCATAAAATATAGTGACAATTTAATGTCTGCAAACAGTGTGGAAAAGCGGAACAACATTTGAGAGCCTGTAAACGTATTATTGCATCCGACGCATTAGTCATATCATTTTAGCACCTGTGAAAGTTTTAATTTGCACAAAGCACATGACGCTTTTCCCCACAACTTCTGCAGCAAGTTTCTGGCAGCTCTGTCCTCAGTTATCTCAGCAAATGATTAAACTGCCCTCCTAATTGCCTTCGCTATGCTGTTGACAAAGAGGTGCAGGAGTCTGTGCCGGGAACATGATTAATGTGGTGAACCGTCCCCTAATACCCAATGTGCAGCCAATTCAAATTTAGAAATCACGTCATCCGTTCTCTTCCAGTTCAAATCCACCTGATAGTCCATGACTGGCACACAAGAACCCATTTATGACACAACAGCCTAATGATAAAGTGTTTGTTTTTACTGCGCTAGGAATTCGTAGTATCCCACTCCCTCCGCTGTTAAAGAGGCCATGCTGAAGGGCCCTTGCCCTCCAAATCATTTAATGAGACAAACACGGCAGATAAAGGCAGAGGAGGTGAATTAAACCGAAATGTCTGTCAGATGAAGACCTTTAAAGGGTAATTGTGCGTTTTTTCAAAGATACAGTGTTTATTTGATAGAGCAAGGCTCGTTGAGGCGCATGTGTTCAGTTGCTGTGGATATTAAACACAACATTTAGAAGCCACTGCATCATGTTTGTTTAGCGCCTAGCATATTAATTGCCTCCTTCAATCCCTTTCCTACTGATGCTATTTCTGGCCGACTAAAGGTCTGAGACATGAGTGGGCTGCCCTTTTGCCAAGTCCCCCCCTACCAGTAGCAACTGCCATATTGTTCGCTGAGCAATCCAATAATGTTCTTCTCCCTGTTGCACTGCAGGATGTCATGTAAATTCATAAGTGGCCCATTCATAACAACCAAGCATCACAGATTGCCTTTGTATTGTGTCTTGTCATTCACTGGGACAAAGAATGAGCACTTGTATTTTGGATTTCAAATTCGTCTGGGGAACTGTGGGAGCGCAGGCCGAACTTTATGCTTGATCAACCCTCCTGTCAAACCTATAGAAACCCGTTTCTATAAAAAACAATAAAAAAGTACTTGTGACTATTTTTCTTGCAATTGCGAGTTTACATCTAGCAATTTTGACATTTTTCTCACAATTGCATGTTCTGAAGTCAGAATTTCGAGATATAAACTCGTAATTCAGACGTTTTCCTCAGAATAGCGTGATAGAAGCTTGTTAGTTAAAAAGTTAGATTTTCGTGTTATATACTTGCAATTTTGAGATATAGAGTCAGAATTACGAGATATAAGCTTGAGCTGCAGGAAATAAAGTCGCAATTGTGTGAAAAGAAGTCAGAATTGTGGGATATAAAGTCACAATTGCGAGTTATAAAGTCAAAAATGCAAGATATAAACTCGTACTCAAGAGTTTTTTCTGAATTTACATTTTACAATTCTAACTTTTTCACAGAATTGCATGATGTAAACTCAAAATTCTGACTTTTTTTTCATCTGAATTTTCAGAGAAACTCACAATTGTGTGAAAAGAAGTCAGAACTGTGGGATATAAAGTCGCAATTGCATGTTATAAAGTCAGAATTGCAAGATATTTACTTGTGGTACTTGAGTTTTATAATAAAGTTTTATATAAACTCGCAATTCTGACTTTTCCCCTGAGAATAGCAAGATATTAATTCATAATTCAATTTTTTCTTGCAATTGTGAGTTTACATCTCACATTTTTCACAGAATTGCATGTTGTAAACTTTCAGTTGTGTGAAAAGAAGTCAGAATTGCGGGATATAAAGTCATAACTGCAAGTTATTATGAAGTCAGAATTGCAAGATATAAACTTGTAATTCCTCGTACTTTCACAATTGTGAGTTTACATCTAGCATTTCTGACTTTATAACTCAGAATTGCTTTTATATCACACAGTTCTGAGAACAAAGTCAGATTTGCAAGATAAAAAGTCACAGTGACCAGTTACATTTTTTTTTTTTTTTTTTTTTTACATTTTTTATTCAGTGGTGGAAATGGGCTTCCATACAAACCAGCCCTCGTCTGGCATAATGAAATTCTGGTATAAGTAGGGCCGTCAGATTGGACAAGGTAGGAGGCTTTGATGTGAGACCCTTGACATTTAGGCTTGTCTACTCGCGCAGATACTCCCACATAGACTTTGTGATGAACTGAGAATGGTTATCCACAATCTTTATCCAGAAATGTCAAAGGCACCTTGTCATATCTTTGAACGCCTGACATCGGCCTCTCCTGTGGCTTAGAGAAGTGTCCAAATTTGATTTAAGGCTGTTTTTGGTTCTATTGTTCAGTGCGAAGCTGATTACCATTACGCCCCTTCTTATGCTCCTGCCGGTCTCTTTTCACATAGTACTTTTAGGGCTGAATTGCAATATCAGTGTGAGTAGCGAACACTAAAAGTCTGTTCGTAGTTTAACCACGTAATGACTGATGAAAAAATGCAGTTATATTCATGTCAAATATCACCGTAAGTTTAATCTTTGCGCAGGGGCATAGCTATAGTTCATCGCTCAGGAAAGAAATAAAGTCACCCAAACCACATTACTGCAATGAGACTATGCAACTGAACTGACAAACAAGTCTGAAAACCAGTCAGTATCTGGTGGGACCACCATTTGCCTCATGCAGTGCAACACATCTCCTTTGCATAGAGTTGATCAGGTTGTCGATTGTGGCCTGTGGAATGTTGGTCCACTCCTCTTCAATGGCTGTGCGAAGTTGCTGGATATTGGCAGGAACTGGAACACGCTGTCATATACGCTTATCCAGAACATACCAAACATGCTCAGTGGGTGACATGTCCGGTAAGTATGCTGGCCATGCAAGAACTGGGATGTTTTCAGCTTCCAGGAATTGTGTACAGATCCTTACAACATGAGGTGATGGTCGTGGATGAATGGCACAAGAATGGGCCTCAGGATCTCATCACGGTATCTCTGTGCATTCAAAATGCCATCAATAAAATGCACCTGTGTTCGTTGTCCATAACATACACCTGCCCATACCATAACCCCACCGCCACCATGGGCCACTCGATCCACAACACTGACATTGGCAAACCGCTCACCCACACAACGCCATACATGCTGTCTGCCATCTGCCCTGTACAGTGAAAACCGGGATTCATCCGTGAAGAGAACACCTCTCCAGATGCCATCGAATGTGAGCATTTGCCCACTCAAGTTGGTAACGACGACGAACTGCAGTCAGGTCGAGACCCCGATAAGGACGACAAGCATGCAGATGAGCTTCCATGAGACAGTTTGTCCAGAAATACTTTGGTTATGCAAACCAATCGTTGCAGCAGCTGTCCGGGTGGCTGGTCTCAGACAATCTTGGAGGTGAAGATGCTGGATTTGGAGGTCCTGGGCTGGTGTGGTTACACGTGGTCTGCAGTTGTGAGGCTGGTTGGATGTACTGCCAAATTCTCTGAAACGCCTTTGGAGACGGCTTATGGTAGAGAAATGAACACTCAATTCCCTGGCAACAGCTCTGGTGAACATTCCTGCAGTCAGCATGCCAATTGCATGCTCCCTCAAAACTTGTGACATCTGTGGCATTGTGCTGTGTGATAAAACTGCACATTTTAGAGTGGCCTTTTTATTGTGGCCAGCCTAAGGCACACCTGTGCAATAAATCATGCTGTCTAATCAGCATCTTGATATGCCACACCTGTGAGGTTTATCTCGGCAAAGGAAAAGTGCTCACTATCACAGATTTAGACAGATTTGTAAACAATATTTGAGAGAAGTAGGCCTTTTGTGTACTTAGAAAAAGTCTTAGATCTTTGAGTTCAGCTCATGAAAAATGGGGGCAAACACAAGTGTTGCGTTTATAATTTTGGTCAGTGTAAGTTTGAGTGGCTATTACTTCTTTTCCAAGCTCTGTATAAACCTTTTTCTTGATGCTTTCTGTCTGGTTTGTACATAAGGGGCTTTGATAACATTTGTGGAAATAAAATTTTCAGAACGACTGAGATCAAAGGCTGTGTTTAAACTAGAAGCCTCAACAACATTTGAAACAAAAAATCTAAACTTTCTGCCAAACCTGAGAATAAAAGTGCCCATTGTCCACCTACTAAAGTAATCTAAAGAAAAAGTAGTAGATAATGTCTAAATATATCCAGCAAAATTGTAATTATTTCTGAAAACACTTTTATAAGCAACTATATTGCGCAAACCTATACAAACAGGCATCTAGTGGTGAAACTCTGGTATTACATTTGATTTGATTTATTTCCATTTCACCAGAAAACACTCATCTGCTTCCATTGTATTTGCTAAGTTTACTCTATTTTTAACTTATACAAGCTATTAATTATATATTAATATTATTAATTATTTAATATTATAGATTAATATATAATATTAATATAATATTAATTTTCTAATATTTTACTATACTATATAGAAATAAATGGTGTATAATTTAGAGGTGAATACTGTTCACAAAAGACTACACTGAAAAAATATGCACCTTTGTGCAGGTATCTAATATTTTAATTGCCATCAAAGCTTGCTAATTATTCATTATGTAGAATTGTGTAGAACATTATTCAACATTGTGCAACAAAATTTGGATTGGAATTACCCTATGAAAACCTAAACATGAACAAACTTGTCCAATGTAAAAGTGCAGGGGACGAATTTATATATATAAATATATATATATATATATATATATATATATATATATTTATATTTATATATATATATATATAAAGTGTGGCCTGCGTCCAGTGGGCATTAGGATTCACTGACCTATGAATTATTTTTTAATTAGAATATTTGTCTAGAATCAGAACGTGTGATGCCTAGTTCAGAAATGAATCAGAGTGATTCAGTGAGTCAGTTATTTTCTATGGAATGATCAAACGGGTTAACTGTTTGAACTGCTGTATATCGATTCGCTTTTCAGTCTAAATCCGTCAGCTGAGATAGTTCCCGCAGTGAATCGTTTGATCAAACGGGTTAACAAAATGTCTGAAAAGTCTGAATCGATTTGCGATTCACTCTGAATCCATCAAATAGCCCAGTCCAGTGAATCGTTTGATTAAACAGGTTAACAAATGTCTGAATGTATGAAAAGTCTGAATTCGAGTCAGAATTCCGTCAGAAAGTTCCGTCAGAAAGCTCAGTTCAGTGAGTCGTTTGATCAAACGGGTTAACAAATGTCTGAAAAGTCTCAATCGATTCGCGATTCACTCTGAATCCGTCACTTCAGTCCCACTGTGAATCGTTTGATCAAACGGGTTAACGAATGTCTGAAAAGTCTGAAACGATTCGCGATTCAGTTTGAATCCGTCAGGTAGCTCAGTCCAGTGAACTGTTTGATCAAACAGGTAAACAAGATGTCTGAAAATCAGAATCGATTCGCAGTTTAGTCTGAGTCATTTAGACATCTTATCGACAATCAAGTGAAACAAACCTCCAATGCCGATCATGCCTGCAGCTTTTAAACGACTACAGGTAAGTAGAGTAGGCCTATCAAAACAACACGTGAAAGTGACATTACCATGTACTAAAATTATGTAGATACTATGGTGCATGTATATCATTCAATCTCATGAAATTTGCATGTCTAGATTGTTGCTCAGATAGATTCGGTTTGTTACTATTAAACTAGGGCAGCTTTGGAAGGCAATAATCCAATCATTTTTTTTAAAATTCAATTTAATTTTGGTTCAGTAGTACTTTTCATTGTAATATTTTTGAGGAGATTTCATATTACTAAATTATTCACCTATAAATTACGCAAGTTTAATTTCTATTCTGTTTAAATGAATAAAAATGTTATACTATTTACAGTGTTGTTAGAGATATTGTGTTAAGTTCTACATTTAGATATACAGTAGTCAACATTTGAAGTGGATCAAAACCTTTTATTAACTTTGTCCTAAAACCAAAAAGAATACCTGTTCTTGTCTTAGGACAACTTTGATGAACCTTTTTTGATCCACTTCAAATGTTGACTACTGTATATTTAGACATTATTGAAGACCTGAGCTGGGGGTAACGCATTACAAGTGACACGAGTTACATAATCAGATTACTTTTTTCAAGTAACTAGTAAAGTAACGCATTACTTTTTTAATTTACAAGAAAATATCTGAGTTTTTCAAATAAGTAACGCCAGTTACTTTTTTCCTCATTTATTGATTGAAAGCTCCCCATCCCCATATTGAAAGAAATTGGGAGCAAGATGTTACTTTAGTTGTAGAATAAATGTGAACATGCATTAATTTATCTCACTGATACACACACAAAAAACAGATTCAGTTTTCCTCAAAATTAATAAAAACAAAATGCAACTCAGAACATGAGGCATACCCTGCATTAATTAAATATGTTAAATAATACAAATGTCCTTTATTTATTTAATCCTGATTTAAACTTCCGGTGGGCTGCACGGCAGCTGACCCAGAGCCTCATGCTAAACATATGTTTGTTTGTTTTTAGTTTGTGTTTCGCTAAGTCCAATTCAGTCATATTAAAAAGCAAAAATTACTCAAGATAAACTAACATTTGTTCTTTCTTATTGCTGAAGAGTGTCGAACTTTTGTCTAATGCATTCTGCTGTACAGACGTGAATTTACTTTTCCTTCAGCCTGAGGCTTTTGGTGTAAACGGGCTTTTAGATTTTCCAAAAATATAACTTTTTATATTAAAACAAACAAGTAAGCCCTGCCCAGATTAAAAAAGTAACGCAAAAGTAATGTAACATATTATGTTCCGTAAAAAAAAGTAACGTAATTACTTTTTTAGGGAGTAATGCAAAATTGTAATGCATTACTTTTAAAAGTAACTTTCCCCAACACTGTTAAAGACTACTTCTTGTCAAAGCTTAGATTTTTTTGTTTGTTTGAAATGTTAATCAGAAGTGCAAAATTTGCAAAAATTTGCTTTGTATTACAGTCATACCAGTTTGTGTTTGTGTGTGTGTGTGAGAGAGAGAAAGGTGTATATTTTACACGCACACTCTTAGAGTTGAACCTGTTAATTGTAATTTTTATTATTTATTTTTTATATACTTTATTTATTTTTTGATCAGCTTGTTGTTTCACCAACCACTGAGCCATGAATATTAATATTCCTCTCTTTAGCATCCTTTTTGGAACTTCGCTATTTGAGTTCATAATAGACCACCTTTTTGCTTTTTACTAGAAAACCACTTTCGCATCAGCCAAACTCTCCGCCTCATAAGCTCTAATGTAAAAGCATCCTAAAACAAGCAAGGCACGCAGACCCAGAATAGTGGCTGACTCATATTCTTTGCTTCAGAAATCCGCCCTCCGACATGCACAATGCAGGTATCTGCATTTTCAAAGCCTTATAAACAACAAGTTCCTCATCAAAACACAGTTTCCACTCTGCTCTTTTCACTTTGACTAACCCAAAGGAACGAGACATTAGTAGATGACTGGCCTGTATGTAACCCTGCATCAGTGACATTTGGCTGAATGGACTATGAATAGCTTTGTCTCAAGGGCTCGGGATACATTAGAAACACTTTTTTTACTTAGCCCTGCAGCGGTGGACGCGTGTAGCTTTTGTAAAGACATGACCCTTGTTCAGATGGTTGTAGTTTTAGCCTCTGCTCATAAAACACGCACCGCACACACATAAACCCACGCTGCTTTTCTGCTTCGTGCCTCCCAGCAAGGTTGTTTTCCTTCTGCGTCTCATTCACATGAGAGCCACATCATATTGATAGCAGACAGACTGGATTGTTAAAAATGCTTTGTACGTGCATTATTGGGTAACCTTCTTGCAATAAGGTTGTATTTGTTAGAATTAGTTAATAACTTAAATATAAAGCACTTGTTTGTTCATATTCATTGCATTAACTAATATGAACAGATATAAGACTCAAATTGAGCATTAATCAGCAGATGTTGAAATTAACGTAAGAAATAGTTCGCCAAAAAATGAAAATTTGCAGAAAATACTCACCCTTAGGCCATCCAAGTTATAGATGAGTTTGTTTCTTCATCAGAACAGGTTTGGAGAAATGTCACATTACATCACTTGCTCACCAGTGGATCCTCTGTAGTGAATGGGTGCCGTCAGAATGAGAGTGCAAACTGTTGATGAAAACATCATAATAATCCATAAGTAAACCGCTCCAGTCCATCAGTTAATGTCTTGTGAAGGGTAAAGCTCTGTGTTTGTAAGAAACAAACTCAAGATGTTTTTAACTTCAAACTGTTGCTTCTCTATGTGCTTCTCTGTTCATAATAATGCTTTCTCCAGTGAAAAAAAATGTCTCATCTGAATTAGGAAAGAAATATGCACAGATCAAGCACCGTTTGCAAGAGAAAACAGTTCAAAAGAGTCCTGAAGAAATATGTTGGTGGATTTTGATGTGAGGCGACAACAGGGGATGCACTTTTTTCACTGGAGGAAGCATTGTTACAGTTTATAAACTCATCTTTCGGCCAGGAGCAATGGTTTAAAGTCAAAATATGATAATGATGGATTTGTTACTTACGAACATGCAGGGTATTGTTTCACAAGATGTTAATTGATGGACTGGAGTGGTGTGGATTGCTTGTGGATGTTTTTATCAGCTGTTTGGACTCTCATTCTGACGGCACCCATTCGCTGCAGAGGAAATACTGGTGAGCAAGTGATGTAATGCTGCATTTCTCCAAATCTGTTTTGATGATAAAACAAACTCATCTACATTTTGGATAGCCTGAGGGTATATTTTCAGCAAATGTAAACATTTTTGAGTGAACTGTTCCTTTAAATAAGATTAATAAATGCTGTAGAACTATTGTTCATTAGTTCATTTAAAGGGATAGTTCACCCAAAAAGTAAAATTTGATGTTTATCTGCTTATCCCCAGGGCATCCAAGATGTAGGTGACTTTGTTTCTTCAGTAAAACACAAACGAAGATTTTTAACTCAGACCAATGCAGTCTGTCAGTCATGTAATGGCAGTCAATGGCTACCAAATCTTTGAGAGTAAAAAAAAAAACATACACAAACAAAACCAAATTAAACCCTGCGACTCGTGACGATACACTGATGTCCTAAGACATGAAACGATCGGTTTGTGTGAGAACCTGAACAGTATTTATATCATTTTTTACCTCTGATTCACTGCCATGTCCTACTGTCCCGAGCGCTTGCACAGCATCTGGCATAGTATACGCAAGTGACGAAGCGATCTCTGTGCAAAGTGTAAACAATGAGTGACGTATAAGCACAGATTGGCACTTGCGTATGCTTATTTGGTAGCCATTGACTGCCATTATATGACTGACAGACTGCAGCGGTTTGAGTTAAAAATCTTTGTTTGTGTTCTACTGAAGAAACAAGGTCAACTACATCTTGGATGCCCTGGGGGTAAGCAGATACACATCAAATTTTCATTTTTGGGTAAACTATCCCTTTAACCATTTAGTTAACAAATGAAGTCTTAAAGGGATAGTTCGCCCAGAAGTGAAATTCTGTCATTAATTGCTCACCTTCATGTCATTCCAAACCCGTAAGACCATCCTTCATCTTCAAAACACAAATTAAGGTATTTTTGATGAAATCCGAGAGCTTTCTAACCCTGCATAAACAGCAATGCAACTACCACGTTCAAGGCCCAGAAAGGTAGTAAGGACATTGTTAAAATAGTCAATAATGTTATGAAGCTACAAGAATACTTTTTGTGCGCGAAGAAAACAAAACTAACAACTTTTCTTTAGTGTCAGTCTTCGTATTGCTGATGTCTGTGCAGGGCCAGAAAGCTCTCAGATTTCATCAAAAGTATCTTCATTTGTGCTCCAAAGATGAATGAAGATCTTACGGGTTTGGAACGACAAACAGAATTTTCACTTTTGGGTGAGCTACCTCTTTAATGTAAAGTGTTACTGAATCGCTAAAGCTACAACAAAGGACTAGAAAAAAAAATTAAATGACTTTGATAGCAAGCACACGCTGGTGAATATTTGCTGCAGGACAGATGAAGATCAGTGTGTGAGAGATGTGTGAAAAATGAGTCTTTGCGCTCCCTGCAGAGTTCATGATTATACCAGGTTTCATAATACAACTTTCCTCCATTTTCCAAACCATAACCGAATGATATCTACAGGTGGTGGCATTTCATTTCGCTCTCTCCACCTACATCACAACCTACCCACACACACTATTGAGTCTTTGTCTGTGGGAATAATCTGCAGCGTAATCATGT
The DNA here is from genome assembly GCF_022985175.1 of Labeo rohita. Taxonomy (NCBI): domain Eukaryota; kingdom Metazoa; phylum Chordata; class Actinopteri; order Cypriniformes; family Cyprinidae; genus Labeo; species Labeo rohita. The sequence goes on along the minus strand of NC_066882.1, from coordinate 3,940,063 downwards.
TACTAGTTCTCAGCAATAGACTGTTTAATCACATGTTACAATGAGCCTGAGACACTCTTGAAAACTTCTGGTCCACGTCAAGTTCCACAAATCATTTCCTGCAATTCTATTCGAAAATGATTGCGTCTACGTATCAAAATATTTGTCTAGCTGGAAAGTCAGGAGAGAGTCGGAGTTAGAAGTGCGATCGTGGAAACTCAATCCCCTCGAGATGGTAAAGAAGCGAGTGCTTCAGACTGGAAACCTCAAGGAGAGACAAGGGAGTCAAAGGCGCCTTTGTACATCTTTGTACATCTGATGGCAAGTTTGCTTGCTCCATTACTATTGTGCATTTACATTCCTGATCAGGGTTAAGTAGCGACTGTTCCTTACATTATGGATCTCATTATGGGTAAGTGTGGGTGGACAGGATGTCTAGTATGAATAGCAGGGACGGTAAAACTGTGGGTCTTGAACCTACAATGTTCTTTATGCAAAGAGAGTGTCAGGTCTGAAGTGCAGATGGGGAGTGTGGGGTAAGCTGTGCCATTTTTTTTGACCTTTACTTTAAATGAGATGCAGGTAATGTAATGGTAAGATGTTTTAAAGTCTCACCAAGGCTGCATTTGTTTGATGGAAAAATACAGTTAAAACAGCAAAATTGTTAAATATTATTACAATTTCAAATAACCATGTGCTGTTTTAATATATGCTAAAATATCATTTATTCCTAGGATGCAAAGCTGATTTTTTAGCAACATTACTCCAGTCTTCAATGTCACTTGTTCCTACACAAATCATTCTAATATGCTGATTTGCTGTTCAATTATTGTTGGTGCTCAGTTAATAATAGTGATTCTTCTTATTATGTTAAAAGCAGGGTCATGTGACACTGAAGACTGGTGAAAATAATGCTGAAAATTCAGCTTGTCATCACAGGAATATATTTAGTTTTAAAATGCTGTATTTTCGATCAAATAAATGCAGTCTTTTACTAACCTCAAGCCTTTGAATTTGTATATGTGTCAAAGGCGCTAAGATGTCCACATCAAAAGAAATTTACAAAACTGTTTTTATGTCCATAGAAAGCACATTAAATGTAAGTAAAGTGTCTGCTTTAAAGTTTCAAATTGTTTTTGGAGAATAAAATGTCAAAATTTGATTGAAATAATGTTACGTTGTCGTTCAGTGTAACACAATATTTATGTAAAAATTCAAACAATATGCTTATTCTGAATTGTACATATTACAATATATAAAAGAATAAGTGAGCATATTAAATTTTAGTTTTAAATGAGTAAAAAATTCTTACTGACAAATAGGCAAAACCTAGGATGAGGAAAATTTAAAAATGTAGAATTACAACTAATTAGTATTTGGGGTTAAAGTAATTCATCTTTTAATTTGTCATAAATTGCTTTTTGTTGTAAATATGCCTGACAAGACTGTTACACTGAATGACATTTTACTGGGTGTATTCTGTAAATTAGGGGAAAATGTATATTTATTTTTTGCTCAGAAAAACAAAAATGCAATTAAATTAAACAAAACTTTTTATTTATTTATTTTTTGGAAAAACAACAACAATTTAAAGTGGTATTACACCCATATTGTTATGATCTGGTCAGTGAGCTGCGGACCGCTCACCACCAGACGTCGCTCTTGCGTTTTTGTAACGCACGGACTGCCACACTACACCCCGGACTACACTCCCCATCAGCCATTGCACTTCCCCCCCGTTCAATCAGAGACTGTATAAATACCCCGGTCTTCCTGTCACTCCTCGCCGAGTATTGAATTGTTTCTCATTCTTACAAAGCGTTTCTCCTAGTTTTCCCCGTGTCTAGTTTCCTTGTTTACCTCGTTGTTTTGATCTCTCGCTTGTCTGACCACTCTCTTGCCTAGCCCCTCTCGGAAAATTTGACCCTCGCCTGTTTAAGGATTATTCTTGTCTCGCCGTCCATACACCTGTCTGCCATTGATTTACCCTGTCTGCCTGACCATGTCTTTGTCACGTCCCTTTAATAAAAGCTCGCATATGGATCCGCTCGCATCTCGTCTCATTCACCTCGTTACACATATATTTTACTGTTTATTATTACTTAATTTTAAAATCATTTAACATGCCATGCTGAAAATTTCCTGACATTCAAAAACAGTGGATTAAGGGAGCAATTCATCTTAACCACTGACACATCTCGTCTGCATTTTTCAGACCTTAGAGTTTAATGCATTAGCTCCAGTCAGTTTTTTAAGTGTTTCTGACCGACCCTGGTTTAATTCATTTCCTTTTTTCTGAACTTGGTCAGTAGCAGTAATCCGGACATTGTGTTATATAACCTGCTTGTATTTGCCACACATGTATAGTTGGTTGACATGCAGGCAGCCTAGTGTCTGGGCTTCTCTCTCCATCTCCCCTGCAGTTTGAAGCCGCATGACCTGATTAGTCTTGTCATCCTGTTTACTCAGAGACAGACAAGATCTACTTCCAACTGCCAAGTAGTAGCAACAGTGCTAACAACCTCTGAGATGCCTTAGGACACTCACACAGAACTTTTCATTCACATTCACAGACACTTCACTTATTGCTCGTATTGCACAATTTGGAAAGTAGAGATTCATTAGTTTTAATGTTATGTAGTCTGTATTAGCTAAAGCACGGAGAGAATCTTGTGAAATTGCATTGAAAAAACAAACAATTGTCCAATAAAACCATCTAAACATCCTTAACAAGAAGTATTTTAATGAAAAGCAAACTTGCGTAACATATTAAGACTGAACTTTCACAGTATCTATCTATCTATCTGGGTTAATATGGACAAACCCAGCGACTGGGTTGTTTTGACCCAGCGGTTGAGTTAAATGTTTAACCCAACCTTCTTGGTAGTTTTATTTAACCCAGCTGTTGTTTAAAATTATGATATGGCTGGCTTAAAATGACTCAAATCAAAATGACTCAAATCAACATCAATAAATCAAAAGGTGAACATTTATTAATAAGCAATTTTAAAACAGTTTATTATGTACTTAATTTTTATTCAACTTATTAATAAAAAAAAATCCAACCTAGTTTGGATTCATTTTAAGCAAGAAATATAGTAATTTTGAAGCAATAGTTAGTTAAATTAAGCTACCCAGAAGGTTTTTAACCCAGCATTTTTAAAAATGTATATGTGTGTGTGTGTATATACTTTTTCTATATACTAGTAATATATATATGTATATATATATATTTTTCATTTTAATATCAGTTAAAGATTGTCATTTTGTCATTTTTTTTCATTTTTGTTTTTTTTTTAAATGTTTTGTTTATTATTTTTTTAGCTTAAATTAAGCTAACCAGAAGGTTTTTAAAAGTGTATATGTGTGTGTGTGTGTAGTGTAGTTTATATATATATATATATATATATATATATATATATATATATATATATATATATATATATATTTTTTTTTTTTTAATATTTTTTTTACATTTATTTTTCAAATTTTATTTCAGTCTTTGTTGTTATGTTTTTTATATATTATATATTATTTATGTATTATATTTTTATATATCATTTATGTTTTATATGTTATGTTTTAAATATATATTATTTCATTATTTTATTTTATGTAACAAATGTTTTTTTTATGGTTTAAGTTACTCTAATAACTCTGATGTGTCAAACTTCAGTTTAGGAACCAATTTTCACTATTGTCTAGCTATAAACTATGTTTTTTCCATCAATAAACTCCAATTTGCCTGCTTATTAATAGTTAAAATAGTTGTTAGGTTTAGGGATGGGGTGGATTAAGGGATGTAGAATATCTTAGTCATCCAGAATAAGGCATTAATATGTGCTTTATTAGTTCTAATAAACAGCCAATATGCTAGTAATATGCATGCTAACAAGGAGCTAGTTAATTCTGAGAACTGGTCATTAAAATAAAGTGTTCCCATTTTTCCCCCCCACAGAGTTTGTTAACTAGACCTGTTTTTTGGGTTGCTGTAAGTGTGAAGGTAGACCAGAGTCTCTCCAGCTCACATTTTCCACCCTGACCTGTGTCACCTGAGGGTTTGGTTCCAGGGAAACATTTGCACAGAATATAAATTAGTAACTTGAGTCAGTAGCGGCAGCCGGCTCACTGAGATAACAAGTTTGGCAGTATGTTTAGCTACTTTAAAGTCATTCCAATGTTTGCTCGATTTCAAGAGATGCTGGAGAGGACGTACAAGCCTCATGTTCCTAATCTAGTAAAGTGGAGGCATTAAAAGTTTTTTTTAATGTGAAAATTAGTTTTTAATTCTCTCTTTCTCTGCCGAGCGTCAGAGGACTTCAACTGTGAAGAGTCTTGATGTCGTTTCAGCTGTATTTGAAGCAGGTGTTCTTTAGTTGAATATGACAAATAAAAGAGAAGATCGTTTAAATTGCGCACATTTAGTTTTCTCTAGTTTCTTTGATGTGTATGCAAATTCATTTGAAAACCTGCCAAGGCCTCATGTGTTTGATCAGTCATTGTTATTGGAGAGCCTGGTGGTTCATTAGGTTTAATGAATTTGACAAAGGCGTATAATAAAGACACAAACACTGCGTGACCTGAGCTGGTGCCAAAAGACAGTGCAATTAGCTTGAGATCTCAACAGGTAGCGCTTGTCGTCTTTTAGATGAAGGACGTTTTTATAGCAGAAGGGGCTCTTGTAATAAACTATGCAAACGTTCAGTTGTCACAAAGCTCAGGGGCTCTAGGTCTAACTACCATCAGTATCTCTTTTGACAGCACATATTCAAAAGTTACGGCATATTCTGATTTTATTTCCCCCCATATGTAGATTTCATGCTTTCCCAGTTATGATTTTTAAAGGGCTTTTAAAAATGAAGCACCAGCTGTCACAACATTGTGGTTTTGTTCCTTATATTTTCATTGTGGTTGATGTATTGAAACATGGAACTCTGGTGAAAGAAAGAAAAAGTAAGAAAGAAAGAATGAAAGAACGAACGAAAGAACAAAAGAAAGAAGGAAAGGACGAATAAAAAAACAAACAAAAGAAAGAAAAAGAAATGAAAGAACAAAAGAAAGAATGAATGAAAGAACGAGAGTGAAGAATGAAGAGAAATAATGAAAGAACAAAAGAACAAAAGAAAGAAAGAACAAATAAAAGAACAAACAAAAGAAAGAGAAAAAAACAAATGAAAGAACAAAAGAAAGAACGAATGAAAGAACGAGAGTGAACAACGAAGCAAAAGAATGAAAGAACAGAGAACTAAAGAAAGAATGAAAGAACGAGAGAAAGAACAAAAGAAAGGAAGAAAGAAAAAAGAACAAATAAAAGAACAAACGAAAGACAGAAAGAAAAAGAACAAGAGAAAGAATGAATGAAAGAATGAGAGTGAACAACGAAGAGAAAGAATGCAAGAACAAAGAACTAAAGAAAGAATGAAAGAACGAAAGAAAGAAAAAAGAACAAACAAAAGAACAAAAGAATGAAAGAACAAAGAACTAAAGAATGAAAGAACGAGAAAGAACAAATAAAAGAACAAACGAAAGAAAGAATGAAGAACTAAAGAAAGAAAGAAAGAACGAGAGAAAGAACAAAAGAAAGAAAAAAAGAACAAATGAAAGCACAAAAGAAATAAAGAAAATGAACAAACGAAAGAATGAATGAAAGAACAAGAGTGAACAACGAAGAGAGTGAAAGAAAGAACTAAAGAAAGAATGAAAGAACAACAGAAAAACAAAAGAGAAAGAAAAAAAGAACAAACGAAAGAAAGAAAAAGAACAAATGAAAGAACGAGAGTGACCAACAAAGTGAAAGAATGAAAGAACGAAGAACTAAAGAAAGAACAAGAGAGAACAAAAGAAATAAAGAACAAATAAAAGAAAAAAGAAAGAAAAAAGAATGAATGAAAGAACGAGAGTGAAGAACGAAGTGAAAGCAAACAAAGCGAAACTGAAGAAAGAAAGAAAGAAAGAAAGAAAGAGACCCACTTACTTCCTGTCTCATCTCCACTGTCCTGTCAACAAAAAGTGGAAAAAAGGCCAAAAAAAAAGAACGAAAGAAAAAAAGGAAAAAAAAAGAAAGAACGAAGAATAAAACAATGAGAGAAAGAATGAAAGAAAGAACAAATAAAAGAACGAAAGAAAGAAAGAAAAAGAACAAAAGAAAGAATGAAAGAACGAAGAACTAAAGAAAGAAAAATAAAGAAAGAACAAAAGAAAGAAAGGAAGAGAAGGAAAAAGAAAGAAACAAAGGCATGGTTATAGTTGTTTGAAAGTTGTTGAAACTAGCTGTGACATGTTTTCTTCAATGTTTTATTGTATGTTTATAATTTCATCATGCACTTCAATTTAATTCAGGCCATCAAGTATTATGTTGTAGTGAAGTTGAGCAAATTATGTTTTATTGACTTTCCATGTTATTACCCACATTGTGCATTTGCCATTTTTGAACATTGCAACAAAATTGGTGTGAAGTTTTCATTTTCTCATAAATTGCTGGTAAATTTTACAATAAATGACAAAGAAACAGGAAAAATTTAACATTACATAAAACACTTTTTTTTTTTTTAAATAGAAAGAATGAAATTGAATTTTTTCCCTTTGAAATGTATTCCAACAATCTTTAATTTACCAGTGTGAAAGGAGAAGCTGTGAATGACCATATAATTCACTATGGAAAAACAGTAAAAAAAAAAAAGACATTCCCAGAAACCCAGCTTGACGTATGATTATAATTTATTTGAAGAGCAGGTCAAATTGGTTTTCGAAAAAAATATATTTTTTGTAATAATTTGTTTAGTTTGTAATAATGCTATCTGTCAATATAAGCAGTCTGCAAAGTTGTTAATCAAAAAAGTGCATTATAAATATGATGAAACAAAGGAGGTCGAACAAAGGAGTCGACTCCTATTCATACAGTCAGGTCCATATATATTTAGACACTAATAATTTTCATAATTTTGACTCTGTATGTCACTATTTATAGATTAGATTTAAAATGAAACAAGATGAAATTGAACTGCAGACTTTAAAATTTAATTCATGGGGTTGAACAAAAATATAAAATAAAATGCTTAGGAATTACAGCCATTTTTATAGACAGTCCCCTCATATTTAGAGGCGCAAATGTAATTGGACAAATAAATATAATCATAAATAAAATGTTCATTTTAAATATTTTGTTGAGAATCCTTTGCAGGCAATGACTGCCTTAATTTTGGAGCTCATGGACGTCATTAAAGACTGGGTTTCCTCCTTTGTGATGTTTTACCAGGCCTATACTCCAGCCGACTTCAGTTGTTGTTTGTTTGTGGGTCTTTCTGCCTTTAGTTTTCTCTTCCGCAAGTGAAATGCATGCTCAATCAGGTTGAGATCAGGAGATGGACTTGGCCATTGCATAATATTCCATTTTTCACCTTCAAAAACTCCTGGATTGCTTTTGCTGTATGTTTTGGGTCATCGTCCATTTATGCTATGAAGCGTTGTCTAATCACCTTGCATTTTCAACTTGCATGTTGCATTTGCACAATGCTGCATTTGGCTGAATCTGGGCAGAAACATACATTCCTATACACTTCAGAATTCATCCGGCTGCTTCTGTCTTCTGTCACAGTATCAATAAACATCAGTAACCCGGTGCCACTGGAAGCTATGCATGCTCATGCCATCACACTGATTCACCATGTTTCACAGATGATGTTTTGGATCATGAGCTGTTCCAAGCCCTAATCTTAATTTAGCCATCCAAAGAATGCTCTTCCAGAAGTGGTCTGGAAAGTCTTTTTGGCAAAGTCTAATGTGGCCTTGTTTCCACCTTGCGGTGAACCCTCTGTATTTGCTCTGGTGGAGTCTTCTCGTGATTGTAGACTTTGACAGTGACATGCCTACCTCCTGGAGAGTGTTCTTCACTTGGCTGGATGTGAAACGTTTTTCTTTACCATGTAGAGGATCATCCAATCTTCCACCGCTGTTTTCCTCTGTGAACAATTGTCTGTTTTACTTGCATGCAGAGCTTCTTTTACCGCATGATGTGGATTCAGTACAAACGGCACACTTAGAATCAGCTCCAGACCTTTTACCTGCTTAATTGATGTATAAAAAATGAAGCCCACAACTGTCCATGAAATAGCTTTTGGGTCAACTGTCCAATTACTTATAGTCTCTTGAAAAAGAGAGGTACATATTAAAGAGCTATAATTCCTTAACCTTTCATCCAATTTTGAAGAGAATACACTTAAATCTCAGAGTGTGCACTTTAAGCCTGTGTCCAAATATATATGGACCTGACTGTATAAATAAGTCATATTTTAGAATCTTCTGCCTGTTACCAACTACGTCACTCCGTAACACATTAGCATAATCCCCGCTTGCCCTGTTAATTACGAACAGTTTGACCTGCCCACAAACACTTTGGCTAGTTAGTGTGTTCACTAGGGATGTCACAATACTCAATATAATATCAAACCGTTTGGTAGGACATCAACGGTTCAATATGCGCTTGTGAATTGTGTTTTTTTGGTTTTGCATTTAAATAATTTCCTTGTTTTATTTCTCTCGAAATTTGCTGTGTGTGTGCCCACGATTTCATGTGCCGAGATGAGGAAACGCCTACCCGTTTATATTTGAAAAGCAACACTTGCAGAGCATCTTCCATTCTAATGACATGCAATAAGCCTTTCTAAACTTGTTGTCCAACAGAAGAGAACATTATAACTTATTTTTACTTCACAGCGTCAGTCAAGTGTTTGAAATAACTTCCTTTTGTGATCTGATGTGGCTTCTTATAGAATGAGGCTGACAATATATTCTATATTGTATTTTGATTAGAAATGGCTTACAAATATACTTAATCATTATGAAAATACCCGAGATGGCTTGAAGAACAAAAGATGCCTTTATCCATATTAGAGATTTCCTGGCTGGAACGTCATCAGTGAGTATTTTGTTGCTCATTAGATGCAAAAAAAAAAAAACAAACACACACTGATGTGGCAAGCTATCAGAACTGAACCGAACCGGAAACCGTGGTTAAAAACCGAGGTGCGTATTGAACCGTGGACCAACTGTATTGTTGCATCCCTAGTGTTTACATCATGTTGAGAAGACGCTGTGTTCTGCACGGTGAAAGCAAGTTTGTTTTGTTTTCATTTGTTTTCAAAGATGAGGATGTGAAGAATCAGTGGTTAAAATAATTTTTTTCCACCATACCTTTTGTTGTGTGCTCGTCATTTTACCAAGAACTGCTTCTTTAATCTTGGCTTTTGTCTTCTTTTGCTTCTAATCTTCTTTATTTGGACTAAGTAAGTACGATTGATATGTTATGTGTACATTTTCTAGTGAGTGCTCAAAATATGTAGTTTTCTAATGCGTGATGCATACCTAGTGCAGGTAGTTCCAGGCGAATATTTATGATAGTTCGCTGTGAACCCACTATTTCCTAAGAATGTGTCGATTAATGGGGAAGTCCACTTCCAGAACAAAAATGTACAGATAATGTACTCACCCCCCTTTTCATCTAAGATGTTCATGTCTTTCTTTCTTCAGTTGTAAAGAAATTCTGGTTCGTAGCATTTAGGGTATGTCTCAAAACTCCCATCTCATGTTCTCCCTCAACTTCAAAATTGCCCTATATCGCTGTTTTACCTTTTTTGTTAAGGGTGTTTGATCTTCTTTGCATGTTCACTTTGCAAAGACTGGGTCGGTATTGTTTTAAGTGTTTACAGTTTAGCAGCTAAACTTTAGCTGTGGGCACGATTCACTTGCATAAGTGTTAAACAAAATGTTATGTCATTATTTTAAAAACGCATTGTAGCATTATAGTATTGTTTTTTGTAAAGGTGCATGCTCAGGGTTGCCAGGTTTTCACAACAAAACCTGCCTAATTGCTACTCAAAACTATCCCCCATTAAAAATCACATTCCGGGGTGTAAAATACACACCTTTTACCCCTGGTAAATTCACATTCCAGGGGCTGACAATAACGTTAATCACAATAGATCAGAACAAATAATGACAGGCTTGGACAACCAACCAATCAGAGCAGAGTAGGCTTATGGAAGGGAGGAGTTTACAGACATTACGCTCAAATCTGATTTGAACAAACCGTTTCGAAATCATTGACAAATGTATAAATGAATATTCTGAACAAATTACAAAGTTTTCTGACCTTAGATGCCTTTAAACCTGTTGTAGGGGATATATTATATAACACAATATTAGGACACATTAGAAAAAAAAAAACATATCACCTGATTGATTCATCATGTGGCTTTCCATTGTACTACTTTTATTATTGCTATTGGTACATTTTAAGGTATGAATTTTGGTAGTTCACCTAGACTGGTATATCAACATAGTGCCACTGCCATTTTTTTCTTTTTTATTTAACTATAAATTTATCAAAATATATATTAGGGATGCAACAATACAGTTAGTCCATGGTTCAATACGTACCTCGGTTTTTAACCACGGTTTTCGGTTTGGTTCTGATAGCTTGCCACTTCAGTGTGGTTTTTTTGCAACAAATTAACAAAATACTCCCGTAAATCTCTGTACACTGGAAAAAGCGTGGTTTAGTATATGTCTGCTTAATTTTTCTTTTGAGAGAGGTTTTATTTTTTCGATTTTTATGCAAAATAGAATGGGTTTCATTCATACTGGATGCCAGAGGGCGCCCTCGTGCAAAAAAACCCACATTGCGTCAAAGTAGCAGCGCTGATTACGTTCCGTTCTAGCTTCTCTAATATGGATAAAGGCATCGCTATTGCTGTAACTGATTAAAAACAAGATATAACGTTAAACGTTTTGAATGACGAAATGTAAGGACAATAAACACTCGTCTGCAATAATATATGGTTTATCTGTGTTCTTCAAGCCATCTCGTGTATTTTCATAAGCCATTGCTAATCGACATACATTGAATATGAGTATAGAATTTATTGTCTGCCTCATTCTGTGATAAGAATCCACATCAGATCACATAAGGAAGTTATTTCAAACACTGGACTGATGTTGTGAGTTAAAAACAAGTCATAATGTTTAAAAACTTAATGCATAATGTATAAAAACTTTTGTTTTTATAACTCTTTTGTTAGACAACAGGTTTAGAAAGGCTTATCGTTGCATGTCATTAGAATGGAAGATGCTCTGCATGTGTTGCTTTTTCAGATATAAGAGGGAAAGTGTTTCCTCATTTCAGCACGTGAAATCGCGGGCACACCTACAGCAAATTCTGAGAGAAATAAAGCAAGGAAGTTATTTAAATGCAGAACCGAAAAAACGTCGTACCGAATGGTTCGATATTATATTGAGTATTGTGACATCCCTAATATATATTCCTTGAAGGAATTCTTATAAGATCATTTCCTGTCCCGAAAGCTGAAGTTTGATGAGCTTTGCTGTAATTCTCGTTCCCATACATAACATGCCGTATTGCCATGCTCTTTCACAAGACTTTGCTCTTGCCTTGACTGAATAACACACATTTCCATTGCTTACAGAAATACTGTTCATTCACGAATACAGCACTTGCTCTTCAATCAATATCATAGATGGAGATGCTGTATTGTCGTATTATGCTTGCGTTCAATGTTCAGGCTGGCCAAATTCAATCTTCACATTAGCTAACAGTTACACAAACTCATCAGTGTGAAAGTTTCCTCTTCACAGGCCTCTGTGGACTCACTCCAGCCTTTTGTTGTGAGGACGCGGCTCTTGCATGTGAATTTGTCACATCTCTTTGTTAGTCTTTTGGCAAAACTGCGCACTTGTTATATCAGCACAGTTGTTTGTCCACGCTTGATAAATGACACCCAATTAACTCAGCTGAACAAAACACATTGTCCGCCGAATAATTTTATAGATAAATATTCGCTCAACTATATTCCCTGTCAAGGTTGCGTTTTGTCATGCCGTATGGCTCCTGTTGTGTCCGTAAATGTTATCTGTTTTCTGTGGAAGTGAAAAACCAATTTAAAATCAGTGAGCTTTATGAGCGTCTGTGCTGACCCTGACCCCAACTCATCTCACAAAGGATGATGAGAGGTTTGCTCTCAAAGAAAAGTGGTCAGTTTCTTCCAAAGAGAACAAAACACACACATTGCATTGTTCAGTCAACATAAATTGAATTGGAGGAATTTCCAAGGAGTTTGTTTTATGATAATGCTTCTCAAATAGTGGGTCACGGACAACTGGTTTTAAAAAAAAAAGCTGTAAGTGCAAATAATGAAGTGCAACCATATAATCACGCATAATTAGGATATGCAATATAAATAAAGGTTTTTATTTTTAAAAGACAGGAGACAGTGCATCCCATAGCTTTTGTTCTTGACATCAAATGCAATCAAACTGTCTAGTATTTCTGCACATATTCATTTGTCATTTGGTAAAAGCAGCCAAATTAGAAACGTACCAGCATGAACAGGTTTTATATTTATATTTATTTGTTTAGCAGACACTTTTACCCAAAGCTACCTACAAATTAGAACAATAGAATTTTTTCTATTTTAAATTATTATAATTTTTTTTAATAATAAATAGAAAAAATAAAAAGTAGATAGAAAATAAATAAAATAGATAGAGCCAAGTTATTATTTTTATTCAAGTTATTCAAGCTATTATATATAATTTAATAATAAAAAGTAAATAGGATAGGAAAGTTTAGAGAATGCTAGTGTTTTGTGATCCCTAGTGAGAAATAAATATACTAAAATGTATTTTAAATACATTTATTTCATGCTAAGTGTACTACAAATACATTTACATATTATGTACCTAATAAAAAATACCCTGCAATTGTACTTTTATCATACTAAACTGGTATGTTTAAGGTCTGCTAAAGTGGAACAACCAATTTTGTACTTAATGCACTTTAATTGTGTGGAAGTAGTGCTGAAGTCCAACTAAAGATATACTGAAGTATATTTGATTGTGCTAAAGTGGATCTATTGCAAGTATATTTTAGGTACACTTTAAATATTTATTTGAAGATCATACAAACCTCATCAGTATTGACGTAAAAACATATTTTAGGCTTAATATTAAGAAATGTGTGTTGTGCACAAGTAGTGCTCCAAATAAAGTTCAATTACAATGTTTATATTAGTAATTATGTTAATAGACTTGAGCTATACTTAGTTTAAAATAAATGCATTTTAAATCTATTACTTTTTACTAGGGATGTGATCACAACAGAAGAAGAATATACAACACAGACTACAGTAAATATGTGTTCGCAATCATGTTTTTTGTCTAGTGAATTATTGCCATGAAACTATATTATTAAAATAACCAATATTAAAATGATAGCTTATACAGATGCATATTACAGTGTTATTATATTATCAGTGCTTTTTATATAGGAGAAATGAGCATGGATAATTAAATATCAAGTATCAAACAATACCAATATACAGTACAAATCATTCATGTAATATTCTACAAATTGGCAGTTTTCCTATTCACACTGCTACATTAATCATTTAGCGTATTTTTGAGTTTGTGCATTTATGGTAAAATCAATACATTTTTCAGTCTTCAATTTTTCATACATTTGACTACTTTTGTCCGATCACTATTTCAGTGAAAAGTGATTACAGATAAAGGTTGAATATGCTTAAATTAAAATGGTACTTTTAAATGTTTCCTTTTTTATTTCTAAAATGCTTTTGTTATTTCTAAAATGAGTTTAAATGCATATAATATTGTAAACTATGCTGTTTTCACCCCAGAACATTTCATGTCCATGGGTGTTCCTGCTTCATCTTTTGATTATTGCTATTGCCTCTATAATTCTGTGTGATTTTTAATTTCCAGCCCATTTTAAAGGAGAAGTTCACTTCTAGAACAAAATGTACAGATAATTTACTCACCCCTTGACATCCAAGATTTTCATGTCTTTCTTTCTTCAGTCGATCAGAAATTATGTTTCTTGAGGAAAACATTTCAGGATTTTTCTCCATATAATGGACTGATATGGTCCCCAATCTCTGAACTTCCAAAATGCAGTTTAAATGGAGCTGCAAAGGGTTCTAAACGATCCCAGCCGAGGAAGAAGGGTCTTATCTAGCGGAAACGATCGTTCATTTTTTTTGGAAAATAAAAATTTGTATACTTTTAAGAACAAAAGCTTGTGTAGCACAGGCTCTGGGATGCATGTCCACAACGCTAATCATGTCTAATTTCATCGTCTGTGTACTCCGGCTCAAAAAGGTAGAGTGTGGCGAAAAATCATATTTTCTCCTACAACTTCAGAATTGTCTGACATCATTGTAACTTTTTGTTTGTAAACAGCGTTTGACTGACTTGCACTTTCTTAGTCTTTGCACGTTCGCTTTGTAAACACTGGGTCTGTAGTTCTGCATGATCTTTCCACGTGATTCAATAGTATGTAGCGTTGTGAACGCACATCCCAGAGCCTGTACTAAATGAGCTTTTGTGCTTGAAAAAAGTATACAGATTTTTATTTTCAGAAAAAATGGCAGATCGTTTCGCTAGATAAGACCCTTCTTCCTCGGCTGGGATTGTTTAGAGCCCTTTGAAGCTGCATTTAAACTACATTTTGTTCAAAAGTTCAAAATCCTGAAATGTTTTCCTTCAAAACCATAATTTCTTCACGACTGAAGACAGAAAGACATGAACATGTTGGATGACAAGGGGATGAGGACATTATTTGTAAATTGTTGTTCTGGAAGTGGACTTCTTCTTTAAACAGTTGACTTAAAACAACCCAGCATGTTGGGTAAAAAACATTTAACCCAACCAACTTGGTCAAAATAACCCAGGAAGTGTTCTGTCCAATATTAACCTAGCACTGGGTTGCCAAATCGGCTTATAGGTTGGATTGTTTTTAACCCAGCATTTTTTAGAGTGTAGCAATTGCCAGTATACATCTGAAAATTTAGAGATGTAAACTCGCAATTGTGAGAAAAAAGTCAGAATTGGGAGATTAAAAAGTCACCTTTCTTTATTTAGTGAGGGAAACGGGCTTCCATAGACATGGAAAAGCAAAACCAGAAAAGTAAGTATAAATGGGGAATAATGTACTGCTGAGATGAAGGAATTTTCCATATAGTTTTTAAAGGAAATGTTCAGAGCAGAAAATTACCTGTAATATTACCTTATCAATATTCTAAATATTTTTTTTACAGTGCCGTTGAGAACCACTGATGTAGCAAACAAAAGAAAATATACCTGCAGTCTTTGAAAGTGCATGTGGGGTGACTATAATTTCTCAAACAATTATGTAAACGCAGTGTGCAGCTAACAGACCTCATAAAGAGAAGGTATTTTTACAGATCTTAGTCATTCTTGCGCAGTTAAATCATTGAGTTAATTATCCTCATGCATTGCTGCCCACCAACAGAAAGTGCCAGTGAAACGACTGGGAAAGCTTTTGAGTCTGGGCAACTGCATTTCTATAGGCAGGAAGCTTGGACATTGTGTTCTGGTTACTTAGACGACTAAGCGGACGTGACCACTTGCACATTTTATTCTTGTGGGATTGTTATTTCTTATTGAATACATTGACCCGCCTGCTGTAATTGCGAGTAACATTGTGAATCCGTGTAAAAAGAAACAATGTTCTGAGTTATGGGAGAACCTTGAAATGATCACAAATAATACTGAAGCATTTTAGCTTTATCACAGGCAGACTGTGACAGTCTCTGTTTGTCACAGACTTCATAATACACAACACACAAGCTCTGCAGCTGCAGTGAATGAGTAATCAAATATGTCACTCTCCTCTCATATTAACCGTGCTGGTATTTTTGTCAGCTGAATGAATGCGCCATATTATCATTTAACAGAGGATGTTTTTTGCCTTCCTCCCTAATCGACATCGAGTGGCATCAAGAGGAAGCTGAAATTGAGATTGAACTAGTTTCTGTCAGTGATTGATTGACATTGTGAAAACTCATCAAGAAAGAGTGTTGCGTGGAACGATTAAATAACAGCCTATAGACATGAAAACCTCAAAGGAGATGTCTATGATATCTCAGATGTTTCTCTCAGACAGCTGTGGAATTAAATGAAGAACAAATGGAGACTTTTACTTAAATCTGATGAGGAAAACGCCAGGGTTATCTCACAGGTTCTTCACAGTGGCAGTCAAAAAATTCATTATCAACTGAAACATTTCTCATCAAATTCTTCTCAAGAATCAAATCATCTGGTTTTCTCTGTACTCTGGTGTGTGCTCACCAAAAGCGAGTTTAATTATTCATGTGAGTAGATTACACAGCCTGTAAAGACAAATTTGGCGACGCGATCACGCGATTGCATGATACGGGCCATTCTACAGAATTGGTCCAAAATTCAGAGTTGGAAACGTCTTGAAAAAAACATCTTTTTCCAAACATTTTGTGTGATATTGTATAATATCATAGGTACACATTTATAGTAATTGTGGAGTTAATTCTAGGGCCCTATGAAATCTGTTTTATTTTTTCCCAAATTCCGTTTTATTTTTTTCTAAATTCCATTTTTTCCCATTTTAGTTTTTCTCAACTCCTTTTTAATGGTTAAATAAAATGTTATTGATCAAAGAGCATGTCTGATTAATTAAAATCATGAAACTTATACAATTTCACATCAATTTAATAAAGGTTTAACAAAAATGACATGTTTAGGGCCTATAAAATGTTTTATTTTTTTCTCACCATATGTTTTATTGTGATCAAATTCTGTGTTTTAGCATGTCTAATTATTTGAATGCATACTTAATTTATTCAAATTTATTCTTAAAATAGCAGAAATTCTGTTTTGTGTATTTAAAATGTTGTGGTTATCAAATGAAGGCATAAAACATTAATTTCATTTATCTTTTAATTATTGAAAATTAAGCAAACAAAAGGGAATTTACTATTGAAATTGTAACATGGAAGAAATGTTGTCTGATTATATCCTAAAAAATAATATTTGTTTCATTTTAGTAGTAGTAGTAATAGTAGTAATATATATCTGGCACGTCTTCAAGTTAAACTGGACTTTTATTTTGACGGGTTGGCATGTCTACCTTTACATTTCTGTGTGTGTATGATATAACACTAGTTTTCCTAAAATGGAACGGTCAGATGCTCATAAAGTGACTCTCAGCAGATATTGTTTATGTATTTATGTCCTCATTTAGTGAGACGACAGACGCTGAAATCACCACGAGCGTCTCGCGCGCTTTAGTGTGTGTAAAAAACCCCCCAAAAAAGAGCAGCTCGTCTGCTTCATTCATTAAAACAGAGACACGCAGAACATGCAGGATTAACATTTAAATGGTATTTTTGCGGCGTAATATTTACAGATACTAGTCCATATTGTGGTTTGATTTAAGTGTAATGACCTACTTTTGATTAATTAATTAAAACTTTGACAAATTCCATGACATTCCACGTTATTCAGTAAATTCCATTTTTATGACTAGATTCTGCGATTCCGTCGCGTTTTCCGCATCGTGGAAATCATAGGGCCCTAGTTGATTCTCATATTGTATTTTCAGAAAGTTTTGGAATATTTGATTTCTTCCCAAGTTTGTCACTACCGA
The DNA here is from genome assembly GCF_022985175.1 of Labeo rohita. NCBI lineage: Eukaryota > Metazoa > Chordata > Actinopteri > Cypriniformes > Cyprinidae > Labeo > Labeo rohita. The sequence goes on along the minus strand of NC_066882.1, from coordinate 3,922,569 downwards.
AACACAGTAATAATTATATTTATATTTAGGTTATATTGACGTATTAAGATTTTGCTTGCATCTAGATATATTGTAAATATATATTGTAAGTATATATATGTAAATATATTTTTTGCTATTTTTAAAACATTTTTTTTTCAGAGGTAAATCCATAACAATTTTTTTTTTAACAATATTTTATGTGTAATTTATGAGATTTGTTGTATTTTGAATCCAATTTTTCTTAGTAAAAGGCAAAACATCCCATGTTTTTGTCGTGACTGCGCATATTCAGTAGTGACAGTAATGTTTTGGTAGAGACCACATCACATTACAGAATTGTAACTTGCACACTAAAACACTACTAAAACATACTAAAATAAAAAAAAATTGCATAACTGTACTAAAATTTTGTTTATTTTCCCTAAATATAAGAATTATGTGTTCCCTTTTTGTCACTACCGAAACAATGATGAAATGTTTCGGTCGTGACTAGTTCGATAGTGAAAATTCTATGGAATAACACTCAAAAAACAAAGATGTCACTACCGAAACTTCACCAAGTGTCACGAACCCCCTCCTGTACGTCTGTCTGCTTGCCACCAGAGGTCGCGTTGACACTCACATTTCACTGACTGTTTACTATACCCCGGACTTCCTGTCAGTTGTTGCCGAGTATTGGTTTGCATTTAACACTTGTAGTGTGTGTTAGCAACTGTACGGAGCCAGTTAGTTCAATCGTATTTTCTAGTTTAGTCTTGTCTTGTTCCTTGTCATCCGAGCCTTGAACCTTCGCATTGTTATATCGTCTTGTCTGTCTCACTGCCTGCCTATCGGAACTCTCGCCAGTCTGGATTATTCTATTGTCTCGCCCTTCGGATAACGTTTGCCGTGGATTGACCCTCGCCTGTGTTACGGATTACTCTTTGTCTTGCTGTCTAAATACCTGTTTGCCACTGTTTGACCCTGCCTGCCTTGACCATGTCTTTGTCTCGTAAAAGTATGCAATTGGATCCACCCGCTTCACGCTTCATCTCTGCGCACTCCGTAACACCAAGTGTGTCGGTTGTGATTGTTTCGGTAGTGACAATTTTATATACTTTTGAAGCTAGCTCAAAGATGCACACAGTTGGCTAGCACAGTTCTGAACAGTGGTATACAAATAAAAACTAATGTTACGGAATAACTCCCAAAAAAGTGCACGTTTTTTTCACATGAAGTTTCATAATTTACAAAGAAACTATAAAATATATGTATTTTTGAACTGGGACAGCCGTCTCCCAGTTGAAATTACCCAGTAAATTATGATTTTATATATATTAAGCTTGCTAATATTTTAAATATTATTGTGGGTTTCAATAGATGATATAAGGGTCTTAATAAATATATAAGATTTGAATACTTAAATGCTTTTTAAATGTGATTTTTGGTTGTGATAAAGCAGTTTGCACCAATTCTGTAAAATGGCCTATATACGCCTCAATAGCGTCTTCCGCGTTGTTGAAAAATTTTAGCCCCAGCGTTGTCACGCAAGCCAATCAGAGAAGGACACATCCGATTGTATCAGAAAATGGAGGAGAGCATTATGTGTTACATTATATGTTTTAGTCAAGAGAGTGACACGAAAAACATCCTGTGAGTAATCTAGATTGATAATGCGATTGCAGATATTCGCCTCGTGAAGCAAATATTTGCATTGCATTACTCGCTCTAGTTTACACGCAGGATGTTTTTTTAGGTCACTAGAGTGAATAAAAACATAAAAACAGTTTCAAAATTCACCTGGCTAAAATTTGCATCTATTCGCGTCTTTGCTTTGACTTTGTGTGTAATTGCTAAAAATGTAAAAATTCACTTTTGGTGTGGACATATAGTCTCTGCCAGCATAATATTTGTTTTTCCTAGTGCAGGACTCTTGAAATTGATTTAAGGGGTGAGTGGAATAATTAGAAAAATAGTGTAGTGTAGTTATATTAAAATAAAAGAAGTTAAAAAATTTGTCATTGTTACTGTTTTATCTATATTCTGTTTTATTCTGTTGATATCACATTTTTTAAATGATGTTTTTTTATATACAGTATGTTTAGCTAGAAATGTAAATTAATAAATGTGTTTGTCAAAAGTTTGGAAACGTTATTATTTTTAAATATTTTAATGAGAACCAAGGTTGCATTTATTTGACCAAAATACAGTAAAAACAGTAATATTGTGAAATGTTATTACAATTTAAAAGACCTTTTTTCTACTTGAATATAGTTAAAAATATAATTTATTCCCGTGATGTAAAGCTTAATTTTCAGCATCATTACTCCAGTTTTCAGTGTCACATGATCCTTTAGAAATCAATCTAATATACTGATTTGCTGATGATGATGATGATCCGTGATGATGTTTGTAATGTGTGTATTTATTGGTTAAACAAATTGGTCTTTCTAGCATACATGAAAATATATAGCTGACATATAGCTTCCTTTTTATTTCACAATGCACTCTCTGGCATCGGAGAAATTATATTTAGAAACATTCAGAAGAAACTAAGAGACAGTGTTTATACTTGATGTTTGGAAGGAAACTTATCTAATAACTCCATTAATTTTCCTGAGTTAAGAGAGAGCAATGCAATTTTCCACTGGGAGAGTGTTTTGTTTGCCACATTTTGGATATAAATAGATGTTTGAATGATGAGAAATAAATTACCTCTTGATCCTACATACTGTATGAAGTGTTTGGAGAAATAACATTTAGCCACACGTGATTACAAGGGGATTAAATGTCATGATACAACCTCAATTCCCAGTTTACAAATCTCCTCATGTAATCTCTCTGTTACTATGGCACTGCAAGAAAAAGGACACTCCGTCTGTTTCACTTGTGCCCTTCCTGCTGCATTTGCATAAGTCATTTTGCATTTGAAACTTTAATTAGACCTCTACTCATGCCTGCCAAGGCCGTACCTGACAACAGCAAACAGCAAAATAATACAGCGGTCTACCAGACTCCCCTCTGTATGTTGAGTGAATGACAAGTACAGTAATCTTAGTTCATCAAAAGCTGTATTTATATGCCCCCATCAATTTACTAAAAGGTCTATTTGGCATCCAGACTCGTATCAGACACACTCCGCGTGTGCAACCGCATCAATTTGGATCAGACGGACACACAAACAAAGGCAAAACTACGACGTGTGGGCGGAAGCTGAGAAGCCGAGAAACAGTTTTTTTGTCATTTGTTTGATGTTGATCAGCTAACTTTGAAAGACCACAGATCTGGACGCAGACACAGCTGTGAACTTCAGGAGAAAAAAACATGATCAAAGCCAACTAGGCTGTCCGGCACAACAAACACACAAACATCCAGCATCAGAGTCCACGTCTGGCTCGTCGGGAAGGCTTGTGTACAGTGTTATGAGTTTGTTTTTCATGATTTATCCTTTCTAAGACGCACTGTGGGAATCCAGAGCTCATGCATATCATTTACGGCTGCTAAGAAACTTTGCCCTAATATTACAGTCGTTGATTAGTGAGCATGTCCTCATATATACTTGGAAAAAAAAAAATGCTCAGAGCACCCTGTTTAACTGTATATATTGACCAAAATATGTTTTAAACATGCTGTATATTTGTTGTAAACTGGGAAGGTCTATGAAATATATATTTGCAATGAAAATATGTTTAGTTTTAAACTTCATAAATAAATAGTTATGCCAAAATACATTTGTAAATGTGGATACAAATGCAAATGTGAAAAGCCTACTAGAGATCAAAACTAGATTCATAATGATATATAAACAGTATATATAAACATCAAAATATAAAATATTTTACTTTAAATTATAGCAAAAAATAATTTAATATAATATTTCAAAAATATATTGGTAGAGAATGTTTTTATATAAATTAACAAATTGTCAAAAATAAATAAAATTAATATTTACATAAATTTAAAAAAATATGTAATATAGAGGGCAAAATATTATTTTTATTTAATTTAAATTATATAAAAAATATAAAAATAAATAAAAATATTTTATTTAAATAATTTATTTAAGCCAAAAAAAGTTAGGTAAACAATATATTTACATAATTAAACATAATCAAAATATAAAATATTTTTACTTTAAATTATAGCAAAAATAATTCAATATAATATTTAAAAATATATATTTAAAAAATAGCCAAATATATATTGGTAGAGAATTGGTAGATAATTTACATAAATTAATAAATTGACAATAAATAAATAAAATATTTACATAAATTAATGTTTTTAAACTTTATATGCCAAAATACATTGGCAAATATGGATACAAATGCAAATATGGATAGTCTAGAGATCAAAACTAGATTCATAATGATTTAATAATGTTTATTTTTTAAATATATTGGAATAGTGTAATTTTTTTTGCATCTCTCTAAAGTGTATTCCTTGCTGATTTTTATTAAAATGTGCTGTATGGTCATATTTTTTTCTTCAGATAATATTTTTTTTTAAAAAAATCTAAAAAAATATTTTTATATAATATTTAAAAAAATCTAAAAAAAAATGTAAGTATGTAGGTAAACAATATATTTATGTAGATATAAATATATATAAAAATATTTTTTTAAATATATATTTTTTTAAATTTTGTTTTTCTTCTTTAAATTGTAGCAAAATTTATTTAATATAATATTTCAAAAATATATTTAAGAAACAGCCAAAAATATATATTAGTAGAAAATATATTTACAAAAATTAACAAATTGTCAAAAAAAAAGTATTTAAAATTATAGCAATGATTGTTTGTAAATATCTATTTTTTATTTATTTATTAATTTAGATCATATCGGTGGACCCTCTTAAATAGTGTTGCTACAAATTCCCAAGTGAAGTCTGTGAAAAGGAAAGATGCTCCATAAAAGTTCAATGGCTGTCATGCAGATAAGATAAAAGCCATTATCCACTAGTCTAAGTGCATTTGTCTGGGTGAGACATTAAATATCATTAAGAAAAAACACTTGGTCACTTAATAGTCTGGGCAAATACACAAATACATTATCCAGTTTGGTTTCCACTTTGCACTCGCTGTGCATTGTAAGCTAAGAGCTCATAAAGTACAGTGAGATGGAAAATTTCAGCCGTCCAAACAAGTTCAAGGGGCTGAGCTTCAAATCTATCCTTGTTTGTCCCTGGTGCGAGGAAAACTTAAATCCAATAATATTGCTCAGCATAACTTCTGAATCAGACTTGATTCCTCTGGGTACAGCAAACCCTCATGGTTCAGGAGGAATATTTGCTGCCTTAAGCACTGGCAGACGCTTTCTCTGAAATCCTAGCCATGTGCGGGTAATAGCGTGGAAGGGCAGAAGGGCCAGAGAAGTGTGTTTCTCAGCCTCATCTCCTCTCTTACTCTCCATGACCTTTCTTTCGTTCTCTCTGGGGAGTCGCTAACTTCTCTCATCTCAAGCAAATCACAGGCCCCTGATTGCGTCCATCAAAGGAATTGCGCTGAACCAGACCAACGCGCTCTGACACCGGCCACTGCGAGGAACGGCATGACCGAACAGCCTGCCATCAATATCGACGTCTTTAACTCGGAGTCAATAAAACATGTGGGTCAAGTGCTAAGTAGTGTCTGGAAGCAGCTGAAGATAGAGCTCTTTTTAATATGCCAGTCATTATTCATTATCCATTAAGAATGCTGTTTGGAGACGAAGGAATATTTGCTGTTAAACTGTAACACACTGCTACTCTAGGGACCTAAATGTGAAAGCAAATTGAATCTTTCTTAGGGTTAAATGGATACTTCAGTTCACTCAAAAATTAAAAAGATAATTTTTTCTCTCTCTTACCAGTAGAGGTCAAAGGTCACCAAATTGTTTAATCACCAACATTCTTCAAATTATATTGTGTTCTGCAGAAGGTCATCAAATCTGACAAAATAATACCTGAATTTATCAAAAGTTTACATATGCTTGATTCTTAATATTGTGTTGTTACCTGAATAAACCACAGCTGTTTTTTTTTGTTTAGTGATAGTTGTTCATGAGTCCCGGGTTGAAAACGTTATGATCAGGGTTTTACTTATTTTGTCTTCTGGAAAACATGCAAGTATCTTTTGTAGCTTATGAAGGGCGGGTACTAAATAAAAAAATATATGATATTTAGGCAAAATAAGAAAAATGTACACATCTTTATTTTGTTCAAAAGTTTTCACCCCCTGGCTCTTAATGCATCGTTTTTCCTTCTGGAGCATCAGTGTTTGAACCTTCTGTAATAGTTGCATACAAGTCCTTCACTTGTCCTCAGTGTGAAAAGATGGATCTCAAAATCATACAGTCATTGTTGGAAAGGTTTCAAATACACAAAAATGTTGAAAAATCAACGAATTTGTGGGACCTGAAGGAACAGCAGCAGTTTAACTGTTCAGGACAAACAACGCACTCGTGAAACAACTACGATTTAAAAACAAAAAAAAAACCAGATGTGGATCATTCAGGTAACAACACAGTATTAAGAATCATTCGTATGTAAACGTTTGAATGGGGTAATTTTTATAAATTCAACTATTATTTTCTTACGTGGGCTATATGTAAACATATTTTATGTGAAATATCTTATTCAGGTCAGTACTAAATAAAAAAAAAATAGCACGCATTTTGTATGATCCCTCTTTTTTTTGGTAAAATAATTAACATTTGGCCGATATTAGAAGTCAGTGACCAATATGTAACTGACATTTGTGCATCCTTACACAAATTGTGTTGCTGGAAGCATCTGCATTCACATGCGTTAAGGCTTGTATTGCAGTTTATTTACCTTGGAAGTTGAATGTCAGGAAGAAAAAAGATAATTTGAGAAATGTCATTTTTTTTTTTTTTCTATACAGTGGAAGCCAATGGTTGCCAGATTGTTTGATTACCAGCGTTCTTCAAAATATCTTGTATTCTGCAGAAGATACAGCTTTGGAACGACGTGAGGGTGAGTTAATAATAACAGAATTATACAGTTGGGGTGAGCTATTCCTTTAACACCATATTTAATTAGACGCCCAAAAAAACAAAGCTTAAAGTGATAGACATCCAAAATTGTACACTTAAATGCATTTTGCATTGCTTGTGATGGTGGTTTTGTTTGTCTTTGAAGCTCATGAAACTGAAATGTTCCATTTGTCATTTTATGGTGCCCTTTCGTGGCTGTTGGGCCCATTTTTTTTATGATAATAACTGTTATAGCACCCTAAGCAATGCTGGGAATAGAGTATGTGCTGCTTACATTGCAGTATAAATTATGGTCTGGCGTATTTCGGAAAGCAATGACACATGAAACTGAGCTTGCAGCGATATATAAAATCTTGGCGATAACAATAAGCCAATTATTTTCATGCAAAGTATGATAACCGTCAAATGCATGATATCAAAATTTGTTTTTGAGATTTACCAAATATTGCAAGTAGTATGCACAGTTAAATATCTAACACTGGCTGATAATGTAGAGTGGAAACAAACAAACAAAAATGTTGATTTGTTTTTGGGGTTTTTTTCCCAGAAATTTGTGCATCCCTATAAACTTGTGCATTCCCATACAGTACTTATGCTGCAGTTTATTTACTTTAGAAGTTGGAGCTGGAAATGACATCACACCTGAGTTGATTATTCACAACATTAGTTGACAAAAACACATAAAATAGTGATTTTTGCACTGATAGTGCTGAAGTGTCCTGTCCACAGATGGAGATTGGATAGTGCATGCACCACTTAGTTTATTAAGACACAGAAGTGCTAATAAACAACATTAATTCTATTGATGTGTTCAAATAAAGCAATAAGCCCCAAGAAGCCATGGTTTACAGTGAATTTATAACAGCTAAGGGGCGTTGTTAGGCACGACGCAAAGCGGAGTTTAAACAGTTATTCCATATATGAAGAGTTCAGATGCAAAACCAGCTAAAAGCCATCTTGGTCAAAAATGAGATAATGATACTGAGTAAATGCTCCTGACACATAGTATACGTCCATCAAATACTTTTACTTTAAACTCGTTAAATTCCAGCCTCAGCTCAATCAGAAGTACCAGTACTTACGCAGAAACCTATAGAAAGTAGCCCGAAGGAAATGCAATTTTTAAAGAAATACGTCTGATGGTTTAGAGGATTTTGCAGCTAAACTCTTCTTATGTAGTAAGGTTTCACAAAATAAAACAGAGTAAATACAGTGTAATGATATTAATAAAAACAGTATTCTTTCACCAAACAATGTAGTTCCTCAGAAACAGTTGTGGTTGCAACAAAGCGGTTGCCGAGCAACACAAACGTAAACAAAGGTGTATGTTTGTAGTGTAATTTAGAACAGCTTAGAATGCAGCTCAACCAATCAGAATCAATGACCGTAAATTAATTTAAATTTTAAATTTTTAAATGCAAAAGCTCTGACTGAAAACTCAGAATTTCCAACATCAGAGTACAAATGGAACGCAGAATTGCATAAATGTTTCAGGCCTTAAACTAGCATTAATTGATTTAAAAAAAAATAAAACAGTAAAGGAGTTCATATTTGCTTTGTCTGGTGGCTTAAAGGTAGTTCAAGAGCAAACTTTAAATATATACTCTGTGTCGGCACAAACAGGTGCGCACACAATCATGAAAGATGTATGACTAACATTTGAATGTGCTGGCTGTTCATTCACCCTTTACACATACCTAGAGGGAAGCGGTCGACCTATTTTCCATAATGAAGAGAAATACCAGCATTTGCACATTTCTGTAGTAACGCAAGTGGCATTGTACCAGGATGCCGAACTGAAAAGTGACTGTTTTGAAGAGGAATCTTTTTCAATTTCTCTGCCACTCTGCTGGAGAAGTGGGAGTGAGATTTCACAGGAACAATGAATAGGTGCCTAAGTAATTCAGCTCTGCACATGACAGAGCAGAGAGACCTGAATGCAAGAGAATTATATACTTTGGGCTGAAGGATATATTACAGTACCAAGCAGGTCTAAGGTGAAGGTTGATTCATAGTGCCATTCATAACATATAGTGAACTGAATGCTACTGCAAGGAGAGCTTCCTCACTCTCAACACACCAGCCTCTCTGTGTTTGTTGATTTAGTAAAAAGTGCTGTCCAGTTTATGTATGGCAAGACAGAGCTCCAGAGGCATAATAATGGTTCTGTCTGGCTGATGACTGGACTGGACCGCAATATCGGTTTCAAAGAGAGAACTCTGGGAAAAGTAAGAGGAAAAATGTGTGCATGCTTTCTTGATAAAGTCTTTTCAAAAATATAATTAATTCCTCCAGGAAACAATTTCAGAAGACCTCCGGTTCTCATGCCCTCTTGACTCTTTACTACATCAAAGTGGTCTTGTTGACAAGACTGCGAGAAGTATTGGTTGGTTCTATTTTCTGAATTTTGTAGAATTGTTTTTATAAAAAAGGTGACTGTTTCTTCTTATAAGAATTTCTGTGCTGGTCTAGTTTAAATTATGCTAGTTAAACACCCACAGGGAAGACAATAGCACATCAGCATTCAAAGCACAGCATATGCTAGTCTTTTCATCAGGGTTGGATTTGAGATTCATTTGCTTTTACAGCTGTATTTTCTGTGCAACTTATTTTTGTCACATAGTGTGAATATGTTGTTGGACCTGGCCTTTCAAGCTTTCTATGCCTTTTGTACACCTATGGATCTTTTTTTTAAGTTATATATAGATTACAGATGCTGACAGAGGTTGTGAGACGTGCGGATTAAAAAGGTTAGATACAAAGGATCAAGGCAGTAGAGAGCAAATCTGTGTTTTACCACAACAATGAAAAAAAACTTAAAATGACTGACATGTCATGTGTGTTATTGATGTCTCTAGTTCCAGTTTCTGTTCACTTGTGTGGTGTTTTCGGTTCCCTTTCGTCTTCATCTTCCTTATTACCCCCTTCTAAGTGAGATGTAAAATGAATGCTTGTTCTGGAAAAGTACATCGTCATCACATTATAATATAATATGCATAAATATATTATGCAAAAATCACCTTAAGACAATGTCAAAGCAGTGAGACACACTTCAATCCTAAAAATGCCTAGTGGGTATCTGATTGTTTTTTAAATCTGTATTTTTATAATGTGGTCATATCAGCTGGCATTTCAGAAAAAGCCTCACTTAATATTTGATCATATGAAATAATGTTAACTTTTAGCGTACTATTTCACATTAAAAGACTGTTTTAATATCGTTTTACTGTATTAATACCTCAGGAACATAAATGAGGAAGTCGATTTCCATTTGTTATCCATGTAGTTAAAATGGTAAATACTAATACATACAGTGGGTACGGAAAGTATTCAGACCCCCTTAAATTTTTCACTCTTTGTTATATTGCAGCCATTTACTAAAATCATTTAAGTTCATTTTTTTTCCTCATTAATGTACACACAGCACCCCATATTGACAGAAAAACACAGAATTGTTGACATTTTGCAGATTTATTAAAACAGAAAAACTGAAATATCACATGGTCCTAAGTATTCTGACCCTTTGCTCAGTATTTAGTAGAAGCACCCTTTTGATCTAATACAGCCATGAGTCTTTTTGGAAAAGATGCAACAAGTTTTTCACACCTGGATTTGGGGATCCTCTGCCATTCCTCCTTGCAGATCCTCTCCAGTTCTGTCAGGTTGGATGGTAAACGTTGGTGGACAGCCATTTTTAGGTCTCTCAAGAGATGCTCAATTGGGTTTAAGTCAGGGCTCTGGCTGGGCCATTCAAGAACAGTCACGGAGTTGTTGTGAAGCCACCCCTTCGTTATTGTCTTGTTGGAAGGTAAACCTTCGGCCCAGTCTGAGGTCCTGAGCGCTCTGGAGAAGGTTTTCGTCCAGGATATCCCTGTACTTGGCCGCATTCATCTTTCATTGCAACCAGTCGTCCTGTCCCTGCAGCTAAAAAACACCCCCACAGCATGATGCTGCCACCACCATGCTTCACTGTTGGGACTGTATTGGACAGGTGATGAGCAGTGCCTGGTTTTCTCCGCACATACCGCTTAGAATTAAGGCCAAAAAGTTCTATCTTGGTCTCATCAGACCAGAGAATCTTATTTCTCACCATCTTGGAGTCCTTCAGGTGTTTTTTAGCAAACTCCATGCGGGCTTTCATGTGTCTTGCACTGAGGAGAGGCTTCCGTCGGGCCACTCTGCCATAAAGCCCCGACTGGTGGAGGGCTGCAGTGATGGTTGACTTTCTACAACTTTCTCCCATCTTCCGACTGCATCTCTGGAGCTCAGCCGCAGTGATCTTTGGGTTCTTCTTTACCTCTCTCACCAAGGCTCTTCTCCCCCGATGGCTCAGTTTGGCCGGACGGCCAGTTCTAGGAAGGGTTCTGGTCGTCCCAAACGTCTTCCATTTAAGGATTATGGAGGCCACTGTGCTCTTAGGAACCTTAAGTGCAGCAGAAATTTTTTGTAACCTTGGCCAGATCTGTGCCTTGCCACAATTCTGTCTCTGAGCTCTTCAGGCAGTTCCTTTGACCTCATGATTCTCATTTGCTCTGACATGCACTGTGAGCCGTAAGGTCTTATATAGACAGGTGTGTGGCTTTCCTAATCAAGTCCAAACAGTATAATCAAACACGGCTGGACTCAAATGAAGGTGTAGAACCATCTCAAGGATGATCAGAAGAAATGGACAGCACCTGAGTTAAATATATGAGTGTCACAGCAAAGGGTCTGAATACTTAGGACCATGTGATATTTCAGTTTTTCTTTTTTAATAAATCTGCAAAAATGTCAAAAATTCTGTGTTTTTCTGTCAATATGGGGTGCTGTGTGTACATTAATGAGGAAAAAAAAAATTAACTTAAATGATTTTAGCAAATGGCTGCAATATAACAAAGAGTGAAAAATTTAAGGGGGTCTGAATACTTTCCGTACCCACTGTATATAATATAGGTATATTATATAAAAAATCACCTTAAGACAATGCCAAAGCAGTGAGACACACTTAAACCCTAAAAATGCCAAGTCTGGGTATCCAAATTTCCAGGATGTGGTTGCATCAGCAGGCATTTCAGAAAGGCTCATTTATTCCCTAGTGAAAATATACTAAAATGTCTTTAAAATACATTTACTTCATTCTAAGTGTACTATGAATACATTTACATATTATGTACTTAAATACCCTGCAATTGCAGGGTATTTCATACTACTAAACTGGTATATTTAAAGTCTGCTAAATTGGAACAACTAATTTTGTAATTAATGAACTTTAATTGTGTGAAAGTAGTGATGAAGCCCAACTAAAGATATACTTAAGTATATTTGATTGTGCTAAAGTGGAACTAATGCAAGTTTACTTTAGGTACACTTTAAATAATATAGTTTTTAAATGCAACATATTTAAAGATCATACAATCCTCATCAATAGTGACATTAAAACATATTTTAGGCTTAAAATTAAGAAATGTGCATTGTGCACAAGTAGTATTTCAAATAAAGTTTAATTACCATTTTTAATCAGTAAATCTCGAGCGATATGTCCGTAAATATGTTAATAGAATTGAACTATACTTAGTAAAAAATAAATGACATTTGTATTTACATTTTATAACATATTATTGTATTACTACCTCTATTGTATGGAGGAACATAAAATCTATATTCCATTAGCTATTTACGTAGTTGCAGTGGTAAGTATATATATGTTTAATATTGCTACCCTAGTAAAAAAGTAATAGATTTAAAATGCATTTATTTTACACTAAGTATAGTTCAAGTCTATTAACATATTTACTGACATATCACTCAAGACTTACTGATATAAAAATTGTAATTAAACTTTATTTGGAGTATAACTTGTGCACAATGCACAATTCTTAATATTGAGCCTAAAATATGTTTTAATGTTATTGTTGATAAGGATTGTATGATCTTTAAATATTTTGCATTTAAAGACTGATATTATTTTAAGTATACCACTTATTGAGTATACCACTTTAGAACAATCAAGTATACTTAAGTATATCTTTAGTTAGACTTCAGCACTACTTCTATACAATTAAAGTGCATTAAGTACAAAATTAGCAGATTTTACATATACCAGTTTAGTATGCTAAAAGTACAATTTAATGGTATTTTTTATTAAGTACATATGTGCATTTATTTGTAGTATACTTATATATTTTAAATACATGTTAGTATATTTATTTTTCACTAGGGTATTTATGACAGCTTGCAGTTTAAGTAAATAACAGACTGTCATATAACAGATGTTTTTATCTTTAAAGAGTTACTTATAGTCGCAGAGCAACCAGGTTAGTCTAAATGATCATTAATAATCATTTGTTTTAACTGACTGCACAAATAGGCTGCATGAATCTAATTGTACGCATTACAGTGGGACAAGTTTGTTGTGCGTTGTAGTTGTAAGCAAGAGTATTAAAATACCCTATTTGTGTGCTCAGTGTTGCGTGCAAGCGTAGTTGAAACGTAAACGAGCGCGCTTCTTGCACTGTTGTAGGTGCACATGACAACGACACTGGACACGCGTTTCTTGAAAAGGGCAGTAGACACACTGGAGGTGGAAGTGGTGTGAAAGAGGAGGGACTTGAGACTTCAGTTTGCGCTTCACTGTGGAAACTGAAGGGCGCTCACGCTCGGCTCTCCGGACTGACCGTTGCGCCACGGAACTGGCCGCGCGTTTCTAGTTTGCGCTGACATTGCCGTCACTCGTTAAACTCCCACAACTGTGCCCACCGCCGACAGTGGACGTTCCGCGAACACGGTAAAAGCCCAGAAGTTGTCCGTTCCTTTCCAAGCGCCACTGTTCCATGCGAGGATGTGAATTTCCACAGGAGGATTTAGAGTCGTGCCATGGTTTTGACCCGCGCACTCCTCACAGAAATGGTGAGTGATTCATTCATCATTAACGCGCTTTATAATTGCCCTGAAATACTGAAAACTATTCATTAGTCTGTGGGATTTCAGTGCAAAAGATGAATACACCGAAATGTTTGGACTGCTGTGAATCACACGGTGCTTAAAAGAGAAAAGTGTCCTTATAAGGGAGTTATATATTAAATTATGCGCTCATTTGTCAGACAGCCTTTTAGTCTTTTATAAAACGAACGCTTGGATATGAATAAGAGCTGTAAGAAAAATCATACCACGTTGCTAGACATTACTTTATTACATTTGACAGTTTCTGTACAGTACTTATGATATAAAGCATAAATTAACTCGTGCTTTAATTCAGCGCTTTAGGAAGGAATATTTACTTCATTAATATTCTAATGAGAAACAGCTTTAACAGTTCTTAATCAAAATACACAACATATTTTGGTCATTTTTAACAAAATATTGTTTTTCAACAAGTGGCTTGGAAATAGCTCCGTCTTTGTTAGTGCATCCCAGATCATTTATTATTCATAAATACAACAGGCATAACTTCACATTTGACAAAACATTATGTAATCTACATTAACTGACAAAGTGTACCTTGCCCAAAGTTGCGGGAAGCACCTTGACCGACCCAGATAGCGTGACTCAGGTGCTTGAAATGTGAATTAATTAAAGCTTGCATTAAATATTGATGCATTGTGATATTTAAATATTAAGAGGCTTTAATGATACACCAGGCACTTGAATAGAGCCTGGTATTATCATGCAGTTGTTATTGTTTTTATCTGAAGGCCCCTTAGCTTTTGCATAGCAATTTTCACCTCGTTTTGATGTGGGTTTTACAATCAGCATTTAAATAATCAGCTGTGCTGACTAGATGCTGACAGTTCGGTAAATTTAATGGCAAGGTAATTTCATGATTGTCACATTTGGAAAGCGCTCTTTCTCCATCACCAGGCGGTAATCCTTCTCCATGATTTGTAATTATGAAGTTCTCCAGTGACGCGGAAAGAGAGAGAAGCGAGCGCGAGAGTAATGAACTCTTAGAGTTGTCATTGTTTTTGATATATGAAAGATTGTAAACCTCTCGGAGTTGTGGTAGAAAGAGTCAAACCTCTTTAAGTGAACTGTAATCTGTTATGAATGTAACTTCATTTACAAGCAAGTCACAGACATGTTTTTTTATTCGTAAAAGCCGGAAATGGCCTACTGTGTAAACCTGTAGAGCTCTGTAATTTCAGTTAGATGTTCCAATCAATGAGATGACAATCAGGTGCGAGTTTCTGCGCCGTTCCCCATAAAACAAACACAGACTTTGGCTGTTGCTATCTGAGAGTATGTTCCCAACTACATGTTTACAAAGTCGGTCATGCCATGATTAAATGAAACTTCCAGAAAGTGATTTGTCGATATTAATAAGGCAAGGATGACTTATAAAACCATTCTTAAGAATAAAGACTTTGACCTCCATAAATTCACGGTCATCTAGAGCACATGAGGAAATCAAACAGCATTGTTTCTCTTCCTATTAGCGTTCGGCCAACACACAGTACAGAATGCGTAATGCTTCAGGAGCTCTCAAAGAACGAAAGGTTTCTCAGAATTTGTGGCTACTGTTATTAAATATTAAGCATTTTTTAGTTTGATAAAGATGATACTGAAATAGACAGGCATGTATTTGAACAGGGAAGGAATTACAGTTGTACAGAAATATCTTCTGTGCTCATCTGAGGTTTTTATTTCAAAGCCTGACTTCGTAAATACATTTTCTCTATTAATATTTCAGCAGTCAAGTCATGCATATTTTGCATCAGCTGTTTAGAATCAGAATTGGTGATTTCAGATTGACAAATTAATCACTCTTTTGACTAATTTAGTCAAAATGGGTTTCCAAAATGGTCTGATTCATATTTGGATGGTTCACTCATTCATTGAATCATTTGTACAGGATATTTTATGAGACAGAAAATAAAAACAACCTGGGTGAGGTGGATGTTTACCTGCAGTTCAATAGGATACACAACTTGCAAATGTCCTGTAACGTTTGTCAACCGTGAAGCGGCTCTTTACTGGCTTTTTATTGTGACTTTGTGCTGCAGGTAAACATGATTTACATCCCTTTACCGTATATCCAAATCAGTAGCCTATTTTGAAAATGAATGAAACCCCCCCTATGAAGGATGCATGTGGCTGGATTGTCATATATTCAGTCAAAACTCTCATTTTATGTCAAATGAATACAAAAGTAGGCTCTTGTGGGATGCTTCATGTAGACTCATCCTCTGTGTTGATATTCAGACCATCAGCAGTGGGAGGAGTTGATCACTTATCCAGAGAGCTCCTAGGTTAATTTGTGTTTATGCAATAGCAAGTGCAGCGGTCAATATTGGCATGGAATGAATGTGTTTTGATAGATGGCTTAGTAGGGGGCTCTGGCCAGAAGATCGATATGCTCTCTTTTACATTGCATTAGAGCCCCACGTAGAGCCTTAAAACAAAGGTGAAGCTCGGCTGATGCGAACATGCGGCTTGTTTTACATTTCCTGAAGCTTCCGAATCAATTTTTCTCTTTTGTTTAATCGGTTTCTGGGCGCAGGTGTAAATCCATTAAATAAAGTTTTCCGTTTTCAGTGGGAGCCATGTTAAACATGCTTCGATTTTGGCATAAATAAACTTTGAGGATTAATGAGTTTGGGTCACTGAAGTGATTGGGGTGATTTCGTACTCTGTGCCTTGGTTGGACTGGAGAAAGAACTTGAAGATCCAGTTCACTGCTGTCAATCACAGCATGTTAGAGTACTGTTAATGGTCTCAGTGTTTAAATTACCACAGTATTAGGAAGACTTAGGAGGTTTTAATGAGGTGCCGACACAATTTTCTCAGTGTAAACAAGGGGTTGTGTTTCGTTTTAGTTCACTGTCTGTTTGTCAGTATTTTAATTGTTATGATGCACTCTAAAAATTGGTAAAATTGTTATGTTAAACAGCGATTTTACATGGTTTACAAGGAATTGTTCACCCAAAAAATGAAAATTCTGTCATTATTTACTTACCCAAAAGCTTGTTCCAAATCTGTATGAGTTTCTTTCTCACGTTGAACATAAACAGTTGCTGGTATCAATTGACTTCCATAGTAACTCATTGGCTACCATTCATTAAAAAAAAAATGTGTGTGTGTGTGTGTGTGTTCAACAAAAGAAAGTCACTCAAACAGGTTTGGAATCCCTAGTAATAAAAAATTATAGATTTAAAATGCATGTATTTTATTGTAAGTATAGTTGAAGTCTATTAACATATTTACTGATATGTCGCTCAAGACTGATATAAAAATTGTAATTAAACTACTTGTGCACAATGCACATTTCTTAATATTAAGCCTAAAATATGTTTTAATCTCACTAGTGATGAGGATTGTATGACCTTTAAATAATATCGGTCTTTAAATGCAAAATATTTAAAATGTATGTAAACTTGCAATAGTTCCACTTTAGCATAATCAAATATTCTTCAATATATCTTTAGTTGGACTTCAGCACTACTTCCGCTCAATTAAAGTGCATTAAGTACAAAATTATTTGTTACAATTTAGCAGACTTTAAATATACCAGTTTAGTATAGTAAAAGTACAATTGCAGGGTATTTTATAAGTGCATAATATGTAAATGTATTTATAGTATACTTAGCATTAATTAAATGTATTTTAAATACATTTTAGTATGTTTATTTTTCACTAGGGACAATTTGAAGATGATTTGAAGAAGATGTTTTGTTGGTATAAATTAATGTTTTCAGTGATGCTAAATATTTTGTTATTAGTAATAATAATTTATTTAGATTTTTTTTCAGAATCTAGATATAAATAAAACAATCTATTACTTTATTACTAATTATACTAATCATTCATTTTTAATTATTAAATTAGAGTAATAATTTATTTTACAACAAATCATGCAAGGTCTTGGATTTCTCGGTGCTTCTCAGTGCTACAATTTAAAATGTAGTCATACATTTCACAAACCTATAGCACACATTGTTCTTGAATTCACAGGGAACAGCATAAAATGTATTTAGAATATGTAATTAAACAGCATTATGAAAAATAGTGAAAAATAAATACACTAAAATGTATTTAAAATACATTTATTTCATGCAAAGTATACTAGAAATACATTTACATATCATGTACTTAATAAAAATACCCTGTGATTGTACTTTTATCATACTAAACTGGTATGTTTAAAGTCTGCTAAATTAGAACAACTAATTTTGTATTTAATGCACTTTAATTGTGCGGAAGTAGTGATGAAGCCCAACTAAAGATATACTGAAGTATATTTGATTGTGCTAAAGGGGAACTATTGCAAGTTTACTTGAGGTACACTTTAAATATTTTACATTTAAAGGCCGGTATTATTTAAAGATCATACAGTCCTCATCAATAGTGACATTAAAACATATTTTAGGCTTAATATTAAGAAATGTGCATTTTGCACAAGTAGTGCTCCAAATAAACTTTTTAAAATATTTTTTATATCAGTAAGTCTCGAGCGAGTAAATATGTTAATAGACTTGAACTATACTTAGTTTAAAATAAATGCATTTTAAATCTATTACTTAATGCATTTGTATGCATTTTACACATTTAGTATACATATATTCCTCCATGTAAATATTCATATAATATTGATTTTCCTTCAGCTTAACAGCGTCCTTGTCCTTTAGGTTATTGATGTTCCTGAACAAGATTCCTATTACAGTTTCACAGTCATTTACAGTTGCATAGCTCTGAAAAAAATCCAGGGGCTCTGGCGCCTAGTGCGAGATATCATACGACTGATGGGCCACAGTATTAGAGTGGGACTCACGGGTGGCATGAACCCACAGAAACACCTGGAGTTCTCTTCATTAGCCTTATGATGTCCAGCAGCATTACAGTGCATATTGGAGAAGATCACAGCAGACCCTCTCCTGCAGCGCTGGAGCCGCAAAAGCACCATTATTAGGAGCGCCGCACTTTCAGGGGGGCTAAAAGGCTCTAGTTAGTTATTTCTGAGAAAGTACTTTTTTACAGTGGCTCAGAGACATCAGCAGTGAAGTAGTACATGCTAAACAGGGTCGTTTATGGACACAATTACGCAGCTGCTTTAACAATTTCGAATTGTTCTTGTTCTGTTGCAAGGCGTCATGTGTTTTGAATTTTGGCTTCGCTCGCTTGCAAACGTCTCCCTGTGTGAACTGGAACGATAGGACATATTTGGTAGCATCTGGGCTGTTTTCCAAGCCGAAGGCTTGAGTTTGTTTTGAACGTGTGCTTAATGGAAATCAATAGTAATGAAGATGCAAAATTGAACAATTAGGTATTTGACATTGATTTCCAGCATACATATTAGCTTAGGAAATGTACCTAAGGTTTGTTTGTAAAACACTCCAGGAGTTGTTCCAGAGTTGCAAAATTATTTGTTTATCAGAAAATAAGCTTTAACTAGTCTCACTCAAACCGTGCAAGAAGAAACTGGCCGTTTTGCCGAGCACCGACTATTTAGGAGACTTGAAAAAAACAAGCTTGCTGCTGTCAGCCTTCGCCTGCCGGTGGACAGAAAACAAACCCAGGAACGAAGCACTTACGCTTCCGCATGCTCTCCTGGCTTGCGTAAATGTGGCCGACCCTGACGCTGATCTATCTCTGTCTGTCGTCTCTGGACGCAATTGAAGAAATCTACAGTTTATAAGTGCGTTCAGGAATGTTAAAACGTTCCATGTGCTTTAGATCAGATCAATTTGTCTTGCTGTAACCAATGCAAATGTAAATCTTTCTTTAATTTGCATGGGTGGGAAGCAGCGCTTAAGGAGGCAATGTTTGACATGAGTAAGGGTATTGACACAGCAAGCATAATATTTGCTCTGCATAATACCAGTAGACCTTAATAATTGTGCTTGTTGTTTTTATTACAAGTAGTTTTACTGCAGGCAGCACTTTCTCAAAGGTGACGAGAGTTGAATTTTTTTCCATGCATTGTGCATCGCCATTTTAGTGCGTGCAGAGAAACACGCTGACATTATCTCAGCTGATTCCAAGAAAAGTCATTATTTCTGGGTGATATGTAAATCCATGCCACGGGGTGTTGTAGTTAGAGTTAGGGAGCTGCTTGCCACCTGGCTGATAAATCCAGCACCTCCAGCTGCTTGTACCTGATGCCCGCGTGTTGTTTTACAGCTCCGTCACACGTCGCTTTGCCTCTTAGCTCAGATAAAGGAGACTGGCTTTAACCCTAACAAAAACAGTGCTCCGCAATCCATCCAAGTCCTCTCGCCGCGTCTGCTCTCCACACGAGTTTGCACAGAGTCTGAATTCCAGGTCTGTTGCAATCCAAAAGCTCCACATCTGACGCTTAGACTAGGATTGCACGAAACCCAGACAGCAAACTGTGAAGTATTTACCGCTGAAGAAAGGCAAGAGAGAAATCATCGTAGTTTACCCTGGCAGAAGTGCGCCAGCTTTATAACCCCTATATGAGATGCCACCACGTCCTCCGCGCCCGCCGACTCCGGAAAATAAACACTTAGAGCTACGGCCCACTTCACGACGTGAAAATGGATTCCCCTGAGCTTTTTTCTCCCCCTCTGGGCTTCATCCATTAAATCCATTTGGATGTGCAGCACAAATAGGGTTTGCAGACTGGCCTATTTTGTCAGGCTTTTTGCTTTGTGCAAATTCATTTAAACAAACTTGCTTTAATGAATGGGTTTCCCAAAAATGTTTAATGTGCGGAAAAATACATAGTAAGGATTTGTTTTACATTGAAGATGGAATAATCCAGCCGCCCAAAAGATGCTTTTACAGTTATACAAATCCCTTGTACATCACTGTGATTCTTAGAAAAGATATTGAAATCTTTCCCTGTAAACTGATATTTGATGATATTTCAAAACATGACTGTGAAAGCCTGTTTCTGCCACAGAGTTAAAAATAAAGGTAATTGCGCAGTTCTGAGGGAAAAAGTCAGAAGCGCAAGATATTTGCTCTCGTAAATTCTGACCTTTTTTTTTGCAATTCTGATTTTGTTTTAAAATTTTTACTTTACATATCGCAATTCTTTTTTTGTTTGATTGTTTCCACCACAGAATAAAAAAAAGTAAAAAATAACTTCTGACTTAAAATAAATTCTAACTTTTATCTTAGAATTCAAAGTTTACGTATTGCAATTTTTTGTGAATTTTAAAATAAAAATGGTAGAAAATAAAAGGATAATTCTGACTTTTTTCTCGCAATTCTGACTTTTATCTTAGAATTATCGAGTTTACATATATCGTAATTCTTTATTTTTGTTTCCACCACAGAATAAAAAAGTTAAAAAGGTAAAAAATGAATTAGATAATTATAACTTTGTATCTCGCAATTCTGACTTTTATCTTAGAATTCCCGAGTTTACATATCACATTTCTTTTTTTGTTTGTTTCCACCACAAAATAAAAAATAAAAAGGTAAAAGATTTTTTACAACATATTTGCAACTTTTTATCTCACAATTCTGACTTTTATCTTAGAATTCAGTTTACATATCACATTTCTTTTTTCTGTTTGTTCCAACACAAAATAAAAAATAAAAAAGCAAAAAAGATATTTCCATTTTTAATCTCACAATTCTGACTTTTATCATCGCATTTTTTTCCATTTGTTTGTTTCCACCACAGAATAAAAAATAAAAAAGTAGAAAATAAAAAAGATAACTGTGACTTTTTTCTCACAATTCTGACTTTTATCTTAGAATTCTTAGATATCTTGTAATTCTTTTTTTTTTTTGTTTCCACCACAGAATAAAAAATAAAAAAGGGGGGAAAAAAGATAATTGCAGTATTTTCTTGCAATTTTGACTTTTATCTTAATTCAGAGTTTATATATCGCAGTTCTTGTTTTCGTTTGTTTGTTTGACCATAGAGTAACAAATAGGAAAGAACAAAAAAAATTACAAAAAATGTACTTTAATCTTAGAATTCTGAGCTTAATTTTAACTTTAATATAATATATAACTTTTTATCTCACAATTTTGATTTTTTTTCTCACAATTCTGACATTTCTTCTCAGAATTCTTTGTTTTTTTTTCAGAATTGTGAGGAAATAATTTATGATTGTGAGATAAAAAAGAAACTGGCTTCCATACATGACAGTATGCTGTAAATTAATGAAGCCAGTGTTTACAATTTTGTGCATCACTTTCCACCTTGGTTTATATTTATGCCTTTAATTGTGCCATTTTACTTTCTGCTCTTTAAATTTAATCAGATCTAAATGGGAAAAAAATAGAAATTCTTCTGGGTTTAATGTAATTTTAAAGAGAAAGGAAACAAAAGAGTAATGAATTGTTATATAACATTTTCCGGTCTAACATGTAGAAATACTAAGGCATTAAAATAGATTGTGCCATCTGCACTGCTTCTTTGATTGCTACACCCTTCTTCATTGAAAAAAATGTATAGTTAAGACTATGACTATGACTGCCACAATAATGAATTAGCTTCATCAGTGCCAATTATTCCTGAACAAGAGAAGGAGAATCAACTGTGTTGATAACTCTAGACACGTTCCTACTTGCATTCATGCATTTAGTCAGAGCCTCACATTCAGCCACATTTTTTATGCCATTCCGGTGTCACTTAGCACATTTGCGTAAGTAAAGAGCCACAATCACTGCTTGTTTTGACAGTTCATTTTCAGAATGTATTTTTAAAGATGCCCATTTTCAGTCAAAAAGTGGTGAGGTTTGTAGGTAGACTCGAGCAGACAATAGAGCGCCTACGGTATTGCCCACTTTTTCAGCTCTCTTTGTTCTGGAAGTATTTTTCTCATTCATTTTCTCCATTTCAGTAAGTTCTTCAGTAAAGCGTTTCAAGCCATGAACCAAACCAACCAGCTCTGAGATGAATCACAACATCACTAACTTTGTTATAAAGAAAGTTGTGAAAGAAAGTAAGGAGAATGACATCATTTGGACTGCTTCATGGGAGTGAGCAGTCACTGATGAGCTCTTTTGTGGTGATTTCCATTTTTGTGGTAACAGCGAATTTTTAGGTCACGCTCGGTTAAGGATTATGGGTTTAGAAGGATATACATATAACCTCTGAGCTCCACTACACAAAATATTCTCTATGTTAAACGTGCAGTAATACTATTGAGTAAAACTTCAATGGGATTGATTTGAAAATATGTCAGTGTGGCATAAGTCTACATTTCAGTCCAGCCAGGCTAGCTAGAGCATTATCTGCACTGACGTCAGTGGTTCTTCTCGTTCACTGATATATGAAGCTGGCAGGAGATCACCTTCAATGCCTGCAAATTGAGATCTCAGCTCTTCCAGCTACACGGTAGATAGGAGAGCTGAGAAACATGGTTGCTATTATTAAACCCTCCTTGAATTGAAATGAAATGACAGAAAATTACAAAAGACATTCATAATAATTGCAGTTATTGGTGAAGAAGTATAAAGGATTGCTTAAACTTTTTTAAAAGGACACATAAATAGTCAACCCTCAAATTTGTGCTAATTTGCAGGATTGGTGTGAATTAGCCCCTTTACATCTGTCTTGTAAAAACATCTTATAATAAAATATTATTTTGTATGTTTACAATTTCATATGAATTTTTTCAAATGCGCCAAAAATCAGTTTTTATTTAGATTACAACTGATCCCCTGTTTTGGTATTACAACAGATTCACTACAACCAACAATTTTACTTAATTAATAGTGTTTTCAGGTTTCAGTGTCAGTGAAGATAAAGTCTGAGATTAATTATGAGACATGATATGTGACGAAAAAACAAGCTACATTTCATTTCAGAACTGTATTTTTGATACATAAAAAAAAAAAAAAAAAAAAAAAAAAAAAGATAAATAAAATGCTATGAAATTTCTCAGCTCAAATAATTAAAAAATTTCAGTCATTCACAATCATTTCTACCACGTTTAAAGGTGCAGTAGGTAATATTAACAACTAGTGGTTGAACTATGAAATGTGCATTTCGTATCAAATGTCTGTTTTTGTTTTGGTCTGTGACTCCGCCCACTGCCAGTTTATTCAATAGTAATTTGACATCCCGGGTTGCCAGTTGGTGGAAAACACAGCATATTGCAGCCATGAAAGCAAGCAAACTACACTGTCAGAAAAAAGGTACAGTTCTGTCATTGGGGCGGTGCCCTAAGGTACAAAGTGAAAAGGTACAAATATGTACTTTTTAAGTACTAAATATGTACTTTTAAGGTACCTACATGTACCTTTATTGTACCAGTATGTACTTTCAAAGTACTAAAATGTACCTTTAAGGTACTAATATGTACTGTTTAGGGGTAAGGTACAAAAATATACCTTTTCACTTTTGTAGCTTAGGGTACTGCTCCAGCGACAGAATTGTACCTTTTTTCTGAGAGTGTAGGGGTGGGAATCTTTCGGTACCTCACGATTCGATTCAAATCGATTCTTGGGGTCAAAATTTGATTAAAAAAAGGATTCACAATTTTTAAATTTTTAATCACGATTCACAATTTTTGATGTAATTTTTTGCGCGCACTGGACATCAAACACATTAGTATTTTAGTACAAAAACACACCAGTCTGTGGTGTGGGTAGTCCTGACTCAAGAAATCAGTGTTTCCCATTAACTATTAATTTCCTAATAAATCTAAAATATTTTATACTTCCCATTAGGATGTGTCCGAAAATATACTTCCCATACTTCCCATAATAACAAAAGATCAGTAATTAATATAATATTTTCCAAACACTTGCCCTTGCTGAAAATGGGACAGGATGTATTTGTTTTTTCTCTTCCATTGCTGTTGCTGTTTAGTTCCGACAATATCATGCTATTATTATTATTGTATTAACTAGAAAATCGCTAAAACGCGAAACGCTAGAAGACTGAATGGTGTTTCAAATGTGAATCGAAAGCTCTATGACCAGAGGAATATTAAAATGTGGATAAACCAACTTATTGAATTTGTGATCTCTGACTTAATTCGTTTGCTGGCTTTCATGGCTGCAGTACGCTGTGTTTTCAACCAACTGGCAACCCTGGGTTTGTCAAAATACTATTGGATAAACTGGCAGTGGGCAGAGTCACACAGACCAAAACAAAAACAGACATTCGACACGGAATGTGCATTTCATATTTCAACCACTAGTTGTTAATATTACCTACTACATTTTTAAATGTGGTGGAAATAACTAAAAATTTTACGTTTTTTATAGTTGAGACAAATTTCATAGCATTTTATGTATCTTAAAACCAGTTTATTACAGGTTGATTGGGAAGGACACAAAAACAAATTCTGATATGAAGTGTATCTTGATTTTTCGTTACACATTGCATCTAAAACTTGATCTTTGCTGATATTGACACCTGAAAACACTATTACTGAGGTAAAGTTGTTGGAGTCGGAGATCACAGATTCTGTTTAAAGTAAAAAGCCTCGGCATCCATCTAAAAAGCTCTATGACCAGAGGCATATTAAAATGTGGATAAATCAACTTATTGAATCTGCGATCTCTGACTTCGTTTGAGTTTGTTTGCTGGCTTTCATGGCTGCAATACACTTTGTTTTCAAACAACTGGCAACCCGGGGTGTTAAAATACTATTGAATAAACTGGCAGTGGGCGGAGTCACACAGACCAAAACAAAAACAGAAATTCCAACACAGAACACACATTTCAAAGTAGAATGGCTGTATTGATTTTCAGAGAAACAAGTGTGTGAACTTAGCATGTTTTCATAAATATCTGCAAACATATTAAAGTATTTTTATGCTTTAGTACAGTCAAAAAAAATTACATACAGCACCTTTATGTAACAATATATCCATAATGTCAATTTTACATTTTCTGTCTCATATTTGAGTGGTAAAAACTTGGCAACCCTAGACAGAGCGGTGTGCAAATGATGACTGCAAACATTGTGAAATTAATTTCAGCCAATTCCATGAATTATATTACTTCAATCTTGCTTTCACACTTTAGTGCAAATAATAAGTGGATCAAATAACAGATGAGCTCCCTCGTGGACAGTCTCAGTTGGTTAACAGAATAAGCAATATGAGTGTGTTCTCAGAGGAAATTTGTTGACTACACAGACTCGCGGAGGAATGTGACACTAATTCATTCTCACATTTGCAAGGTTATAATCTGGCCAGAGGACATCGAGAGAGCATTCCGTTTTTGCTACACCTTATCCATTTTATTAATTTAAGATGCAAGACAATCAGCATGCTCATTTCAAATCAGCATTTCATTTTCTCTGTCTGCCCAAGGCAGCAACTGCAGCATTGGAACAATGACATTTGTCTGTGCTTTTAATTTTATTTTATTTTATTATTAATGTTTTTTTCTTTGGGGTCTGTTTGAGGAATATAATCTGTGAAAGCATTTACTTTACTTAAGTGGATGCAGATCAAAATAAACAGCTTGCCTTGAGTTTGTGCACGAGAAAGTGAGTTTATCACAGCAAGGATTCCCTTGTGTTGACCAACCGAGCCAAAAAGCAACGGCAAGATGCGAAGTAACATGTTTCTACTTCTGAAATGCTTTTCACTGGGCTTTTGAGGACAGGATGACAGTCCATCTTGAGTTAAAACCGACTGAGAAGACATGCTTTCAGAATGGCTCGCCGCTGTGATGAATAATTCGTCACCTACAGTCTCTCATGGAGTTTTTCTTTGCTCTGGATCGTGTCATATTCATACAGTTCAGAGATCCTGCAGTCAGTGGCTGTGTTTCGAAGCTTATTTAACTTCCAGCTAAGCGGCATTGAACATTGGGCATCATAACATGCTGTTTATTTTAATAAAAAAGATGATTCACATTTGGTCAGTGACAAAAGTGGCTGAGTTATGGTGCCCAAAAATGCATAGCTTCCATAGCCCACTAGGCTTAAATCGGGCACTTTGAAATCTATTTGAAAATTTGAATTTTTTTCAAATTCCATTTTATTTTTTCTTTAATTCCAATTTGGGGTTTTCCCCCCAATTTTGTTTTCTAAAGAGTAAATGTTAAATTTAATTTTATTTATCAAAAATGTCTAATTAATTGAAATCATGAAACTTATACATTTTAATAACAATTTATTTAAAGTTTAGCAAAAAATTTAAATTAGGACCCTATGAAATGCATTTGATTTGTTTTCCAAATTCTGTTTTCTTTTCTCCACAAAATTCTGTTATATTTTCTGGATTCTATTTTAATGGTTTAATAAATTTTAATAATCAGTCAATGAAATAAACTAAATCAAGTCTAATCAATTGAAATGTTAAAACTTTAACCATTTTTTAAATTATTTTTAATCTGAAATGTTTTATTTTTTCAAATTTGTTTTCCTGAATTTAATACAAATTTCTTATCAAAAACAGTGTTCAAATGAAGGCAAAAAACATACGACTTTTAAAAATCTTTTAAATCTTTAAATAATTACATTACATCATTTAAAATGTAATCATAATTTTTAGTGTGCAAACAGATGTTTAAAGTTAAAATTAAAACCGAGGAAAACTTTAAAACTGCGTATTCCTTAAAAATAAAATTATAATAATTGTATTATTATTGTTGTTATAATTATTACTTTGAGAAATGCATTAGTAATGCATTTCTGGTACCATTTCTTGAAATGAAACTGAACATTTATTTTGACTGGTTGCTGTGAAGTTTCTGTGTGTGCAGTATTTGATACAATGATAGTTTTCTCAAATAAAACAGTGAAATGCTCATGAAGTGAGACGTAGTTCATGGACTGTCCTCATATAGTAAAATGACAGACGTTGAAAACACCACAAGCGTCATGCATGATTAAATATGTGTAGTAGACCAAACCGTGGCACTCATTCACACAGACACAAAGAACATGCTGACTTCATATTTCAGCAGTGTTTGTGTGGTTTATTATTCACAGATACAAATCTAAATGATGATTTGATTAAGTATACAGCCCTACTTTTGATTTATTCATCCAAAATGTGCCAAATTCTGACATTTATATGCATATATATATTGTACAGTGCAATAAATTATATTTTTATGACTGGATTACTCAATTCCGTCACAATGCCCTACTTAAATGCTTCAAAAGTTAGTTAAAACAATTCAAGTATGCCTTTACTGCCCATGTATGTTCTCTAGGTAGGTAGTATTTTGAAACACAGCCGGCGGTTGTGTTTTAGATCATCTTGTGGCCTACAGTAGAGTGTGTGGTCGTTGACGGTGGTTTGCGCAAAGGAAACGCTACACAGTATGGGAGTCCTTGGACTCTGCTCTCAGCCTCTGACACATCAAGCAACCCAGACTGGCGGTAATTGGTCGTAAAATACCGGCGGGTGTTAAGATTGTAAAACCATGGCATCCACAATTGAATTAGACACGGTGACTGTATTGTTCTCAGAGAAATTACTTGATTTTGGCGCAAGACAGGGCTATTTACAGGCCTATTTACAGAAAGCAGTAGGATCTGTGAAATCACCAGAGTGTTACTGGATAATTTACCAAGACTACATGCTGAATGTCTGATAAAGTTTTTTAAAGCAGAGATTTGTGCCCTATCTGAACTTTACTAGAGGATAAATCGAAGGTGTATTTAATCACAGGCTGGAGAAATTACCTCGCTCACTGAAAAGTTCAGATGTGGGCCGTGCATAGTGTCGCTATGCGAAGCAAGAGAGAACCTTGTTTGCTTTTGACAGGCCATTTTTATACCTAATATATAGTTAGTGAGCAGCACTGTATTTATTTCCCATGAACATAATGTTCTCGTTTTAGCATATGCTGTCAGAGGATGTTTTAAATCTTTTATTCTATTTATAACACATTTTATTCTGTTTGTTTACTGTAATCTATTTATTTTGGCATGTAATAATGCTTAATATTTCAAAGTTGTGGTTAAACCGGAAAATGCGTTTTTATGTCCCATCAACATGAATATATCTCAGTTAAATACGGCTTTGGCTCGGGAATTTCGAGGATTTAACACACTTGAAGATATTTACATACATTTCTGAAATCCAGATCAAGTGTTTCAATTCATCTAGGTCAAATTTTCGGCGGATGAGTCATATTATACTTGCCATCGTAGCTTATAGAAGGCCCCCAGAACATTTATTGCTTTTATGAATAATGATATACAATTATGTATACGTAAAGGATAATGTACATCCAGCCGGATGTTATCACAGGATAAACGCAGACAGGGTGATCAGGACTCTGATGTGAAGTAGAGGGGTTTTGCAACACCCTGAATGGGTTTATTCTGCAAAATAATTATTATAAATATTAAATTAGTAAACATGAAATACTGTTTTGAATTTAAATAAACACAAAGCTTCTGCAAAGAAAAATCATTCAAATGGCTGTGAGCCTAGAAGTTCAGATAAGATGGATATTTAAGGCGTAAGGTACAGTCACATCACTAATTTCTCAGCTCACAGCATAAATAACAATGAGGACATAAAATGTTATTTGAGAAGAATGCACTTTAAATTCTTACCAGTCTATTGTCTTAAACACATTAGAGTGTAAACATTTGTTCTAGCAACAAGACAAACACTTTTCGTCAATTAGCAACACTTTAGCAACTACCGCAAGTCAGCTGTTAACAGTGAAGTCTTCCAGTTTCATTTTAACGTAAATACAGTCAATAACTAAGGCACGATGATAGCAGTCGCACTTGAATGAAATGAGGGAGAGCAGAGCAGTGTGATATTAGAGATGTAAAAGAAGGGCCAGCATCAAATGCCCTTTTGAGTGTGTGTTATTCTGCATTGCTAATGACAACAGTTCCTATCAGGGAATAATATTCCTCGGAATGTCGTGACTGGCCAAACTTGAAGCATTGTGTGTATGGACGCCTTTCCGCGGTTGAAACAAAATACGTTCTGCTGTTTATTCATACTTTTTTATTGTGGTTTAAGTAAAGAGAAGAGACACTGAAATGTCATGACACATTAAAGAGCGGCATTGTTTGTCGAACATAGCAACAGTAACTAAGAAGAGCGGGTTTTTGCGAAGGATCAGTTAGAATCAAGTATTTCAGGGAGCAGTGTAATATTAATATATTTGTGTATAGGTTGACCAATAGTGGATTTATATCCACACTGGTCGTTAACCGATTAATCAAAAAAGAATTTAAGGAATTTTAAATGAAAACTAAAACAGTGCTAAACTTTATTACAACAAATACAGTTAAAATGGAATAAAAGTATTATTATTAAATAATAATTATACATTGATTAATTTTAATTCATAGTTCATTAAAGGAGAAGTCCACTTCCAAAACAAAGATTCACATAATGTACTCATGTACTCACACATTGTTATCCAAGATGTTCATGTCTTTCTTTCTTCAGTCGTAAAGAAATTATGTTTTTTGAGGAAAACATTTCAGCATTTTTCTTCATATAATGGACTGATATGGTGCCCTGATTTTGAGCTTCCAAAATGCAGTTTAAATGCAAAGAAGATGTAAGCTAGATGTTAAATTTTTTTTATATGTGACCCTGGACCACAAAACCAGTCATGAAGATTGTGTTCCATGAAGATATTTTGTAAATTTCCTACCGTAAATATATCAAAACCTAAGTTTTGATTAGTAAGTGCATTGCTAAGAACTTCATTTGGAGAACTTTAAAGGCAATTTTCTCAGTATTTGGATCAAAATTTTCAAAAAATTGGTTTTGTGGTCACATAAAACCAACAGATTGAATTGGGTATCAAGACCTGCAGTGTAAATGCAGCCATTGAGCCATTCTCACGAAGTGTGACGTTGTGATCTCTCTTAAAAACTTAGGTCTATTATTCTAAGAAAAATCTCTTAATTTTGCTCTCAATTTGATCTCACTAGCATCAAGAATATATCAGACATATCAGAGTGGTCTCATGTCTGATTCCCCCCCCCCCTCTTTTCCAACCATTCAAAGAACTGGTGGTCGCTGCTTAGTAATTGCTGCATGGAGTGGTTTAGTATGTCTCTTCTAAAGAGCAACAGCATGCTGAGTGTTTTTTGAGTGCAGTTTAAGTTCTACCTGCCATTGTGGGAAATTCATCTCCCATCATTTATTTCCTGTTACAGCACTCAACGCTATTGACCGACTTCAAAAAGATAATATAGCTGCAAGCAGCAATTACCGGGGTTCGAGCATTAAGGCCTTTTAGGTGGTATGCAAAGTTGTTCAGAATGAGGGGATATATCATACAGATGTAAGTGTAAGATCTAGTGTTTGTGTGAATAGATGAGCATTTTTTAACAATTTGAGGCCATTTACCATAAAAATCTTGTTTTTAAAGCCTTTTTAGCTTTTATAGCGCCACCTATGCTCCGATCTCCATGAAACTTTGCATGCTTGTTAAGAATCATCTGACACATGTTTTCACCAATTTTTGTAAAGTTTTGAGTTTTCGTTTTGGTTTTATAGGCTTTTGGGTATATGTGGCCACACCCCTTTTGTAAATTAACCCAGTTATAGCTAACCAAAGGAAAAAAATCAACATTTTTTTGATAATTATTGATCTAGAGAGTCCAGAGAATATTACTGCAGTGGTTTGATCGAGATTGAGCAAAAAACCTAGGACTAGTTCGCAAAAGTAGGTTTTTCACATATTTGTGAATAATTAATGAACGATTTGATTGACAGCAATGGTTCTTGAGGCAAAGTTGTTCATCATGAGGAGATCTATCAAATGATATGCATATTGTGTGGATGTGTGAAACACCACGTGATTACAGAGCCATAGAATTCGTTAGCGCCAACTAGTGGCCGATTTGTTTCAAAATTCTTACAGACCTTTATGGCCATGAGTCAAACATGCCCAGTGAGTTTCGTTCCTATCGGCCTCTGTTAACCTTGTCTAATAGGTGCTCAAACTTTGTTGGCCGATGGCGGCCATGTTTTTTGAGATACGCCATTGTCCTTATAGACCCTTATGGCACATTGGACAGAGACACTGCATACCAATTTTCAGGTCGATCGGACCAACGATTGTATAGTTATAGTCATTTTTATGTTTTTTCAGGCTTATAGCGCCACCAAGTGGCAGAGCTGTGCAATTTTTTTTTTGATTTGACCAAAGATTGAGCTCATACACATGAGTACCGAGTTTGGTGAAGATATCTCATTTGGTTCATGAGTTATAGCCATTTTAGTAAAGATGGCCCTCCACCTGACAAACTTTTTGGGGCCCCTTCGCAGCGATGTGTCAAAATTTAACATTTTTTTGATAATTATTGATATTCACTGTCCAGAGAACATTTCTGCACTGGTTTGGTTCCGATCGGGCGAAAAACCTAGGACTAGTTCGCAAAAGTAGGTTTCAGATATAACGCCATTTTGCGGAAAAACGGTCCGTCCCAGACCACAAATCGCGCCTGTGCACTTTTGTGCGTATTGACCCAAGGATTGCAACGATGTAAAGTTTTTGAGTCTACGACAAAAATTGTACGAGCTACGGCCAAAAATGTAAAAAAAGTTCGTTTTTTGCGCTGTAGCGCCACCTTTAGGCCGATTTGGGCGAGACTTTGTATCTGAGTAGCGAGCAAGACTACTACGATCTGACCAAGTTTCAGCTCTCTAGGCCTTACGGTTTGGGCTGCACGATCAGTTTTACCGGACGCACTCGAACCCCTAATTACATCATAATCGAGCAGACACAGGTCTTTGTGTTTTAACAAAACATTCATGCATGTGATATAAAAAAAAACAAGCTATTTAATTGACATTTCTCAGAAATGTTTCTATAAAATGATGATATATTATTGAAGTTATGGCATTAAACTGTAAGCAATTTACAAAGCAAACGTTGAGCAACCATGAATGTAAGGGTGAAAAATGTAAATATAAAAACATCTAAAACCAACAAAATTTGCAAAAATTTCAAGATGAAATGATGCCCCAAATCATCATTAAACCCAAAATTTGCATTTAAATGAAATGTGAAATTCCTCAGAGCGTCACACAGCCTCGGGCATAACGATGAGACTCATTTGGAAAGGGGAGCCTTTCTCTGCACTCATTTCTCCATTACTCGAAGAGCGATTTGCTAGGAGAACCTCAGGTGCTGGAGACCCTCCTCACATCTGGGAGACGGTCTCCAGCGTTAATTCAATCTGCCCGCTGGAGAGGGCTGAGTCAGCGAGGCCTGTTTTATTGAGATGGAGGAAAGTTTGAGAGGCCCTCTCAGTTTTCAGTGGGCGGCTGAGTCGGCGCCTCAAATTCAAAAGATCCTTCAATTTTGAGCCAGGAGATTGAGTTTATCTTGAGAGGAGTCGTGTATCTGTGATCTACGTGAAAGAATGCGTATCGCTCTGGTTAGTGTCTTGTACTATTGGAAAAACCGGTGCTGATATTGAACCAAATCTGCAGTTATTTGATCAAAAATACAGTAAAAACTGTAATATCATGATAGAACTGTTTTCAGTTTGATTATGTGTTAAAATTTAATTTATTCATGTGATGCAAAGCTGAATTTTCAGCATCATTGCTCCAGTCTTTAGTCTCACATGATCCATCATTCTAGTATGCTGATTTGCTGCTCAAAGAAAACATTTCAGTTAAAATGCTGCTTAATATTTTTATGCTTTTTATTTTTTGCTAAAAAATTGTTGCGCACTGTTCCAAATCAAAATGCAATGACTTGCTCTGTCTCCGAAATAACTTTCCTTGTAGACTGATGTGAAACCCACTTACTTTTCCGTCTTTTTAAAACCTACTTTTCATATCTCTGTCAGTTCCTTATAGATAAAATTAAGTCATTTTTTCTTTGTTGAATATCCGGTTTCATTTTGGCAAAAAAGGGGTGAAAAGGTCCTGTTTCATACTGACTTTATATCACACAGCCATGCCTTGTGTTGCATAAAATATGATAAATTCTGCAGCTTATTCTGGCCAAGATCTGCCCACATAGACCAGAAGAGTCTATCTAAACAGGTAATTTCAGTACAAATGTAAAATTTGACAGTTTTATAAATATGCAGGTACTAGATACCTTGTTTGATGAACAAATAAATGAAAAAAAAAAACATTATGTGTAACTTGAGATGGATAAAGGCAGACAGTAGAAAAGTTTCACCACCACAATGATCCTGCATATCTATACAGATAAGCAAAAAACTGAAATATTATTCTTTGCCTGGTATCACCTATCAGCAGCAATGACACTTCCATATCTTAATCCTGTGCATCCTGTGCGTCTTCTGCTCGTCCTTTGTGAAAGTATCTACTTGAAGGTTAAAACATGTAATGTTTTAATTAAACTCTGCTGTTTTTCTACACCAATGACGTCAAGATTTGCTTCTAAAGTAGCTGAATTATAAATACTAAGGAGTTTTTTCTCCTTATCCGTTTTTATGTGCCACTCAAACTTGATTAGAAAGCCCCTTGTGGGCCAAGCACACTTTGTAGCTTTCAGATTTCATAAGCATCCGGTTTATTTAATTCACTCCAATTTTAAATGGCTTTTGAAGTCACTTGCAAGCAAATAAATATCGAAAGGGACTCTGAGTTAGAACAAACCTTGTCTGTGTTTTATGACTTTGGCGTATGTTTGGCATGTGTTGTGCTAAAACTAATGGCATCTGGCAAGCTGTTTCAGATGCTGTTAACTTTAGCCATTTCTTCTTGTCTATCTATGTTTATTAGATTATGTCAGAACTCATGTCCTCCTTATGTTAGTGGATGATAAAAATTATTATTTTTTTTATAATGATAATTAAGCAATATTTTGCTGAGTGTGTCTTTGTGCCAGTACCTTGGCTGGTTTAGGCCTGTAGAGTGTTTTCAAGACACGTAATCAATCAGCCATGTTGGCGGCACTGAATGTAAACAATGCCACTGCACCAAATGAAACTGCATATTTTGCTGATTATTGCTGCTGAAAATGATCAATTATTGTTATGTTTTAGGCTGTGCTAATCGGTCCGACCAGGAAAAACATTTGGAGTACTATAGACTGCCAAAAGTTGTAACAAATCAAGGAGAAGACTGCAAAAAAATGAGGAACAAAAGGCGTTGTTGGTTGGCAAAACTGAATCTTGACAACATTCGTATTTGTTCTTATCATTTCCAGTCAGTTAGGTGAAATATCAGGCTAATATCTTAATTAAGACTGCTCGTACGTATCTTTACCACCTATTAACTTTACATTGTCAAAATATTGCGCCCTTTCCTGCTTACTAATTCCTTCTCTATATGATTTAGCAGCTTCAACACTTTTTTTTTTCCATAGTTTAGACAGCATAAGTTAGCAGAACGGTGTATTTAGTAGTAAATTAATTGTGCAGTCCATGCCGTTGTTTACATCTGAGTATCACCAGTATGGCTATGCATCCGGGTAACTGACCAAATCTTGACGCAAATACAAACCCTCTGTTGAGGATAAATAAATATGACATTAAAACCACCAGTAGGTGGCAGCAATGAGTGATTTAGTGAATCATTCATTCAAACGATTCGTTCAAAATGGCTAATTCCACCTATTAACTTTAGTTTGTCAAAATATTGCACCCTTTCCTGCTTACTAAGTCCTTTTCTATATGATTTAGCACTTTTTTGTGTAGTTTAGATAGAATAAATTAGCAGAACTATGTTTTTAGTAGTACATTAACCATGCAGTCAGTGCTGTTTACATCCGAGTATCGTCAGTATGGTCGCGAATCAGAAACCCTCTGTTGCTGTTAAATAAATATGACATTAAAACCAGCAGTAGGTGGCAGCAATGAGTGATTTAGTGAATCATTCATTCAAGTGATTCATTCAAAATTGCTGATTCATTTAGAAACAAGGCAAGTGACTGTCTTTGTGAATGGATTGAATCATTGACTCAAATGATTAATTCAAAAACAGATTAATTCATGAAGGAAACGCTGCAGTGTTGCTCTGAGATGCACAAATGTTCTGCTCCATATTAGTATCTTGACAACATTACTGTTTGTTCTCATCATTTCTGGTCAAGTAGGTGAAATATTAGGCAATTAAGCAATTAATACTGCATGTATCTTTTCACCTGTTAACTTTAGTTTGTCAAAATATTGCACCCTTTCCTGCTTACTAAGTCCTTTTCTATAAGATTTCTATATTGAACTTCCACACTTTTTTCTATAGTTTAGACAGCATAAATTAGCAGAACAATATATTTAGTAGTACATTAACCGTGCAATCCATGCTCTTGTTTACATCTGAGTATCGCCAGTATGGCCTCAAATCTGGGTAACTGACCAAATCTTGACGCAAATGCAAACCCTCTATTGAGGATAAACAAATATAACATTAAAACCACGAGTAGGTGGCAGCAATGAGTGATTCAGTGAATCATTCATTCAGACGATTCGTTCAGAACAACTAATTCATTTAGAAACAAAGCAAGTTACTGTCTTCATGAATGTATCATTGACTCAAATGATTCATTCAAAAACAGATTCATTCATGAGGGAAACGCTGCAGTGTTGCTCACAGACGCACAAATGTTCTGCTCCATGTCAAGATACCTTGACAACATTCCTGTTTGTTCTCATCATTTCTGGTCAAGTAGGTGAAATATAAGGCTAATATTTTAATTAATACTTCTTGTATGTATCTTTACCACCTATTAACTTTAGTTTGTCAGAATATTGCGCCCTTTCCTGCTTACTAAAATAGATGGCAATAAGTGATTCATTGAATCATTCATTCAGATGATTCATTCAAAATGGCTAATTCATTTACAAATAAAGCAAGTGACTGTCTTATTAATAGATCATTGAATCATTGACTTAAACGATTCATGCAAAAACAGATTAATTCAGGAAGCAAACGCTGCAGTGTTGCTTTGAGGTGCAGAAATGTTCTGCTTCATGTCAGTATCTTGACAGCATTCGTGTTTGTTCTTATCATTTCTGGTCAGGGAAGTGAAATTTTAGGCTAATATCTTAATTAATACTGCTTGCATGTATCTTTACCACCTATTAACTTTAGTTTGTCAGAATATTGCGCCCTTTCCTGCTTACTAAGTCCTTTCCTTTTCCAATGTGTGATTCATGTGAATCATTCATTCAAGTGATTCATTCAAAACTGATGATTCATTTAGAAACGAAGCAAGTGACTGTCTTTGTGAATGGATTGAATCATTGACTTCAAATGATTAATTCAAAAACTGATTAATGATTAAATGATTAATTCAGGAAGGAAACGCTGCAGTGTTGCTTTGAGACGCACAAATGTTCTGTATTAACTTTTTCATTGGTAAAACAGAATAAAACATATTGTGTCTAAAATGTAACTTACTCAATATAAACAATCTTGTTTGTTGAACTGTTGTGTGAAATTAATATCACATTTGCAATTGTGATCGTGTGTGAAAAACAAAAACCCATACAGGGATATTTTTTGCTTTCGTAACTTGAATTACAGAGACATTTTAACTGCATTCTAAAAGGCTTCATCACTTAGTGAATACTTTTGAACTTTCTAGATAGATGTGTTTTTGATGGTTCATTCTAAAGGGAGTGGCATACTGTATACTGTACTTGATAATGTCAGCTTGTTTATTATTAAAACAACAATTAGATGTTATCAGGTATGATAAATATCACACACCCCTAAGTGGGTGTGTAGTCACTTAAACTTGACAGTGATGATTACATTGCATTCTGGGTGTCAGTGTGTGTATGAGTCAGCCTCTTGTGTGGCTATTTGTACGTTCAGGAAAATGTAAAACACATACTGGCCACTAACCGGGAGAGTTGTGTCCTGTCTGGAGGTGTAACATCCATGTTGGTGGGCTCATGCTGGAATTCTCCTCTCAGGCAGAGATGATGATGATGAGAATCCCACCAGTACAGCCACGTTTACTGTAAACCTTTACCAGACCCCCCTCCCCTCTTTTTTTTTCTTTCGTGTGTGTGTGTGTGTTTCATTTGGGCATGCTTCCCATCTGCAGAGCTGATGTTATTGTGCCAGCATGGATTTATACGTCTATGCATATGCCGAACCCAGACACTTATTGCAGTTACAAATCTCCTTGCTTCAGATGTGAAAGAAAACAGGAGACGATTCATTTGACATGGAGCTCACTCCAGCTGAATGAATCAAACCTCTCATAAGTGCCCTTGGAACTTGAGTGAAGTCTTAAGAGCTTAACCTCATAAATGTTCATGTTAGGTTAGAAGAAAATAGCTATGTTTATTTAATCTTGGCTATATTTCTATTAATATTTATATCTCAGCCTCATGTCATTCCACTGTGAACACGTTTTTATTATGGGGAGATACCAGCCTTCACGGCTCTTCCATTGGTGAAAGCGTAAAGGTCAACTTTGATCACTTGTGCTTTGATAACCAGTCACATTATGGACCTAACGTCATTGAATTTCTGTCAAAGTTGACAGTCAATCAGTGTTTGTGGATTCCTGGGAAATGAATACCCTATACCTAAATGTATTTAAAATACATTTATTTCATGCTAAGTATACTACAAATACATTTACATATTATGTACTTAAAAAAACCTTGCAATTGTGTTTTTAGTATACTAAACTGGTATATTTAAAGTCTGCTAAATTGGAATAACTAATTTTGTACTTATTGTACTTTAATTGTGTGGAAGTAGTGCTGAAGTCCAACTAAAGATATATATTTGATTGTTTTAAAGTAGAACTATTGCAAGTATACTTAAAATATTGTGCATTTAAAGACCAATGTTATTTAAAGGTCATGCAATTCTTATCAATAGTGACATTAAAACATATTTTAGGTTTAATATTAAAAAAATGTGCATTGTGCACAAGTAGTACTCCAAATAAAGTTTTATTAATTAGTATGAAATAAATGCATTTTAAATCTATTACTTTTTTACTAGGGTAAGAAGTGCTGAAATCGGGATCCTACCTGTTTCAAAATTGTAGCTTCTTTCATAAAACAGCAGTTTCTTGGATGTAAACTCCAAAAAATAGATCAATGCTATGCTTTTTAACAGCACACATTTAAGTTTCTAAATAGGGCATCTATTTGATTTTATTTAAATCTTTTTTTAATAACATCTTCAAAATGCATTTATTCAGATTGCTTTGAATCACTATTTATTAAGTTATTAAATATGTACATGGTGAAAATGTGGATGTAATATAGATAGCTAAAATTAGTTCAGCTGTATGAGATTGAAACAAATTGGATTTATTGATAATTAATATAAACCTGGTTATTGTCTATTTGAAACATTGTTTATTAGTACTGTTAGTACTCCGTTTCTTTTATGCATGACTGACAAATACAATATACACCACATTAAGGTAATGTAATACAATGTAATACATCACATCAAGTTAATTGCTTTGGTTATGTTACAGCTTTGTAATCTAAATAGATTGACATTTAATGCAATTCAAATATATAAATCTTAAATTTAGACTTTCCTCACAGAAGCAGTTTTTTTCATTGCACTGAAGCGTCTTCTTTGACATGCATTAAAAAACCAAACCGCCTCAAAGAAGTGCAGAAATGTAGCATTTTGTACTCTTTCCTACTCAATGAATGTGATTGGGAATGGATTCTGTTGAGTTAAGAAAAAAAGTCAAAAAGCACCAAAAAACTTCTAAATACTCTATATTACTCTATATTACTTGTTTGTGATTAATCGACTAAAAGTTGTTCACATGAAAATTTTGCATTCAGATATTGCTCTGTGTTTATGTACACTCAAATATGCCATAAATTAGATGTCGTGTATTGAACATATTTTGGTTGAATTACCCCTTTAAATGTGATTATATTGCTCTTCCTGCCACATGAGAATCCAGGAAAATAGCTATATTCATTTTCAAGAGATTATGTGTCA
Source organism: Labeo rohita (assembly GCF_022985175.1). Classification (NCBI taxonomy): domain Eukaryota; kingdom Metazoa; phylum Chordata; class Actinopteri; order Cypriniformes; family Cyprinidae; genus Labeo; species Labeo rohita. The sequence goes on along the minus strand of NC_066882.1, from coordinate 3,882,913 downwards.
TCATAAAGTACAATACAATACTGTAGGTGACCTAATTTACCTTGACCATGGAGAGTAAAACCTGGTTTTGAATATGGCCATTAAGGTTTTATGTAGGCCTTGAATTTATTGTTTGGCGCGGTGGGGGTTGAGTTCATAACAGACCTGAAGTTACTGGTAACTCCTTAACTCTGTGTTCTCTACGCCCATGCAATCAGCGGTGTTTGTTGAGCATGTAAGTTAAACCAATAACAACTCTGAGTTTATCAGCAGGGTTCCCATGCGATTACAAAACATATAATAACATTTATGTTTAATTTCCAGGCCATGGAATATAAATTCTTTGTGCTCTCTTTTGAGTGCATTCTTTGCGAAGTTTTTTTTAAAACCTTGTGTATAATGGATAACACATTAAAATTCATTGGTCAAAAGGTCTAGGAACTATGCATTGTTTTTCGCCTCTGAAAAATGACTTTTCTAGTACGTTCCTTGTTTTCATATAAGCAGGCTGCTGAGCTCATTTGTCATTTTACCCTCCTCTGTGGCACTTGACATTCAACAACAGTTGTAAAGTTTTCTCTGTCACGTTACAGCCAGTCTCTCACATTGATCCCGGGGTTAATAGATAACACACATCATCCACTGATATATTTTCCTTCCTTTTAAATTTAGACTGACCCAATTTCATTGAGCAGCTATTTTTGTCATCTGAACAGAGAAAATGACAACAGCAAATCATGACAACAACCTGCGTGAAATAAACAGATGATTTACGAGTTAAAACAGATGCTGTGTCCTGACCGCTCCATCACCGTAACCTCTGTTTCTACTCATTTTGCAGGGCCGCTCCGCATCTACGGGTACATGAATCTGAGTTCCACCGGCCAGATGCCTGAGATGGAAGAAGTAGATACCAATGAGAGGTTAGAGCACCAACACCATCATCTGTCTTTTCCTTTAACATGTTATAGGCGACCTCAAAGCCCAGGATGATTTATAAATAGACCTGGTTCATGCATAAATCAATGAAAAGTGTTTTAACCCCACCTGAGGCCTTTGTAGGAATTCACTTGCTTGGTACAACATTGACATACTACCATATGTTCACCTCAACAACCTCTTTTTTTTTTTTGAAATGTCATTGCTGTAAAGCACTGCCTCTCAGAAATCACAGGAATGTGATCTTTCTGGGATTTCTGGGGAGGCTTCTTCAAACATCGGAGGGCTTGAAGGTCTCCAGGGGATTTGAGCCTGTTTGCTCAGCAGGACAGAGGAAATATGGTTTTCTATGTTGGCATCAGCTTTCTCCCTTCCGGTGTCTGCTTACAAACCCCCAGTATCCTGTAACATCACTGAGTCTCACGCCACTAAATGACACAGTAATGACACTTATAAATAGCGCCGAGTGGGTGTTTCTCATCACTCAGCATCCAGTGGTCTTCATGTTGTTGTCAGTGAAGTGTTACGGTGCTGTTATGTTTCTGTTTACATACAGAGTGCTGAGTAAAGGTGTATATATGACCGTTTGTATCACTTGTGGTATTTCTTTCAGTGAGTGTCTTGGCGGACAGCCAAATCCAACATAATTTTATAAATAATACTGTTTTGGTCTCACAGAATGTAGTTTTAAAGGTTAGTTAACTTAAAAATAACAATTAGCCCATTATTTACTCACCCTCCAGGCATCCTAGGTGTATATGTATTCCTTCTTTCAGACAAATCCAATGGGAGTTATAAAAAATTATCCTGATGCTTTCAAGCTTTAGAATGGCATAGACAGGTGTTTCTCTTCATCAGTCCAAAACAAGTCCAGAAAAGTGCATTCATCCATAATAAAAAGTGCCTCATGCAGCTCCGGGGGTGAATAAAGGCCTCCTGCAGTGAATCCATGCATTTTTGTAAGAAAAATTTTAAATGTAATAATGACTTTAATCTAGCTTGCGCCAATTGGTTGTACATGAAAGTAGCTCCGGGCGGATGACATATGATGTTGGCATTGTGCATGCGCTGGTCAGAAATGACAATTGCGAATGCACCGTGGAAAAACTAAAAATCATGTTTACATCAAACAAACAATGGAAAAGCAGCGCAATCTAATAAAAAACCTGCAAAGAACTACTACTGTATGTCTGATATTTCATGTTTGCATCATGATGACATCTGCTGTTCTTTGTTTTTACAGAACATTAATAGTTAATAATAGTCTACTGGTGTTATACCTTCAGTTGTTTTGAATTTGAATTACTTTGACTTTTGAGATTTTTTTAAAGTATTATTTCTGAGTATATAATGTTTATAAGACAAGTTTGTACAAGATGTAGTTGTAGTTGCATCTTTTCTGCAAAAATATTTAACAAGTGATTTGTTTAACATTTACATCATGTTGACAACCTCATGTGTGGTGCACTTGGAATAGACTTTTCTTTAACTAGAGGTTTAATAAAAAACAAGTTACTTGAATCATGTTGTAGTTACATTTTCAAGTTGACTGGCTAAAAATCGTTGAAAAATAAAAAAATCAGTCAAAAGTTCTGAAGAATTCAAGATTATAATATTTTGCCATATCGCCTAGCCCTTGTTGTTTTTTTTTAAATGTTATTATTCAATAAATAATATTTTACATAAATGATAGTATTAAGTAGTAATAGTATTTAGTATTGGGAAATAGTTTAATTATTCTGCCATTAAATGGCAACAAGAGACTGTTTTTATAAGTGAGTCAGCAGTAAAGACTTTTTTTGTTTTGAAAGAGACTGAAACACGGTTGTAAACAGGGTTATTTTTACTTCCAACAACAGTTTGTAAAATGCAGCCAGTAAATGCACTGAGAGGCGTTGTCATCGGAAATCACTTTTAACATATGAAAGGATAGTACGACAAAGATAACGCTTATCTCAGCGGACATTGAAACTAATGTTTTATTGTGAATATGACATTGAGCTGAAGAATGAATGTTGAACAAGATGCAGGTAATCACACTCGATCTCTAATAATACTCTACAGTACTAATACAGTAAGCTTTAATAGAGAGATTGCACTTATGTCACAATTTGGCCATTTACCCGGATTCACGGCCATATTGGTGATACTCGGATGTGAACAACAGCATGGACTGAGTGGTTAATGCTTTACTGAATATACTGTTCTGCTAATTTATGCTGTCCAAGCAATGGAAAAAATGTGTGGAAGCTCCTAAATCATATAGAAAAGGACTTAGTAAGCAGGAAAGGGTACAATATTTTGACAAACTGTAGTTAATAGGTGGTAAAGATGCATACAAGCATTAATTAAGATATTAGCCTAATATTTCACCTACCTGACTGAAAATAAGAACAAACACGAATGTTGTCAAGATCCTTGCACTGTAATCCTGGTTCAGTTTGGCCAACCACTAACGCCTTTTGTTCCTCAGACAGTTTTTTGCACTCTTCTCCTTGATTTCTCAAAACTTTTGGGAGTTTGTAGTACTCCTAATGTTTTTCCCTGTCCAACCGTTTAGTACAGCCCAAAACATGACGATAATTGACCATTTTCAGCAGCAGTAATCAGCAAAATATGCGAGTTTGATTCAGTTCAGTGGCATTGTTTACATACAGTGCTGTCAATATGGCCGCTTGATGAAAAACACTCTATGCAGTATTACAATAAGATTTCAATGAAGCAACACAATGTTTGTAACTGTCAACTTCAGATTTTAATCTGTGGTGGAAGGAAGTAGTTCTGCATACAGAGTTACACTGTTGATGGACTCTTTTGTTAGTATTGCGTTTTTAAATTCCACTACTAAATTTGAAATGTGAAAAAAGAAAGGGAGATTTATTCAGGAATTATTTTTATTCTTGCAGCCCAAATGAAAGTACGATAAAGCAAGACGAGCTCCGGCGGCAATCCAGCTCTCGGTGAGTCGGAGTTCTAGCGTGTCTAACAAAGCTGTCAAATCCCCTGTTGAGGAAACACAACACCGCAGTCTGAGTGTGTGATCATCACTGCACCCGCAGCGTAACACTTCATCGTGGAGGACGCATTGTCTCTCCAAACATTCTCATTCATACCGGCAAACATCGCTGATATCACCGTGCGCTCGATATCTCAATAAACCACATGGCAATATCCTCCTCCTTTGAGTAGCTTATCAGCAGAATGTCCCTCTCTCTGGGGAAGGCCGTACTCCTTATCCCTCTGTCACTGCGTACGGCGCTCTGGATCACCAGTCTTCTTGAAGAATCTCTCCTGAGTGTCTTGGAAGTGACTGCAGTTTATGCTGAAGAAGACAGCAGAGGTTATTCCGGGTCTCTGGCATGCTTAGACGAGGAATTCTTTGATGTTGTGTTTTGAGACTATCATCGCATGGTAACGTTAATCAGAGCAGGCATAAATTTAGAAAGAATGATGGGTACCAATGCATAATTAAATTTAAAGATCATCATTTTATCGTTAGACCCTGTCGCCTGCGTCATCGTGAGAGGTGAATCCCAGCGTGCAAGATGTTTCAGTTGAATCTATGTTAATGGGTGTTTCAGTGTTTTTGAGGCACTGTTATTTCCCATAGGTTGATTTTTGTTAAAACGTATAAAACATATTTTATTTTATTTTATTTTACAGTAGTCAACATTTGAAGTGGATCAAAAAAGTTTATCAAAGTTGTCCTAACACAAGAACGCGTATCGTTTTGGTTTTAGGACAACTTTGATGAAAGTTTTTTGATCCACTTCAAATGCTGATTGTTACGCAGAGCAAACTGGAGAGTTTTTGCAGTGATATTTATTTATGTATTTATTTATTTAATATGCTTGTTATATAGAAATCACACTGGACAGTTTTGGAGAGTTTTTTTGCAACAACATTTATTTATTTATTTATTTATTTGCTTGCTTTCTATTACATTTTGTTTATTAGCTTGCTTGCAATTACGTTTTAATTTAATTATTTATTTATTTATTTACCTACAGTGACAGTTATTTGTTTAGTTATTTATGTATTTATATTCAATTACGTTTATTTATTTATTTGTTTATTTATTTGCTTGCTTGTAATTACATTTTACTTATTTATTATCTTGCTTGCATTTTATTTTATTTTAAATTTTATTTTATTTTATTTTATTTTATCCGCTTGTTATATCCAGATCACACTGGACAGTTTTGGAGAGTTTTTGCAATGGCATTTATGTATGTGTTTATTTATTTATTTGTTTGTTTGTTTATTTATTTGCTTGTGATTACATTTTATTTATTAGCTTGCTTGCGATAACTTTTTTATTTATTTATTTATTTATTTACCTACATACCTACAGTGACATTTATTTTAGTTATGTATTTATATGCAATTACATTTTATTTATTTATTAGCTTGCTTGCAATTACTTTTTATATTTATTTATTTTATTAGGAAGGAAAATAAAGGAGGAAATAAAGAAAAATCTATCTTTTTTATTGTTACATAAAACCAGTGAAAACAAGTCCGTTATTTTTTTTAACTTCAAAGTTTTTAAACTGTAATTTTTATTCTTGTCACCAAAGAAATATATATCAAACATGACATGTAATTTGATATATGGAGAAAACGATGTTTCAGAAAAATGAGTCCTTCTGCAATGCAAATATTGTCCACTGTTGCTTTTAAAAGACAAATTAAATAACACATGGCAGTGTGAAAAGTGTTTCAGTAGAGATTATTTTCCATCCCAGAGCACCAATAGAAGAGATGCCTTGAAGCGAACATTAAATGAGAATGAAGGACTCAGACAAGAGGATGCTCTTCCATCCTTTCTCTGCGTGAACATGTTCAGACATGCTATTTTAGAGATGCCACGGCCTTTTGATCTCCGCAACTCAACCTGCAAATTACCCCACTGTTGTGAACTTTACTATTGAAGCGACCTGTGAACTGCTGCTATGAGCGGGGCGACGGGTCTTTGATATAGACGACCTGACTCCCTCCTAACGAGATGCAGTCCAGAGAAGTCATGCACAATTTATGCCCCCGTCTGAAACCGCACGTAAACTCTCTTGTTCCATACAACACAATTGCGTTACACACGAATAGCCCTGCTTTATATATGATCTCTATAACTAAAGGTGCACGGTCTCTGGTGTTTTACGTACATTTCTGTGTTAGCCGAGGCAGAAAGACCAGAGATCGAGCACCTTGGTGTGAGCTGGCGCTTCTTCAGCGGCCCTGAGCGGTCAGAGCGAGGCCTCGGGGGACAGGGAAATCCAGCGCTGCTCAAACGGGAGCCCTGCTTTCTTGGATTATCTACTGGATCTGCTCGACGGCGATAAATCCAGCCGGGCACGTAGTCCACCTCGCCCTGGAGATTTCCAGCTGAAATAATGATAGTGTGGTCAGAAACAAACAGCAGCGAGTCTTTGATGCTAGTTTTGGAGGAATGATTTAGTTTAGCTGATCAAAAGATTAGTTGTTACAGCACTTTATAGTCTCAGGCAACATGGTGATTAATGTAGGCCTCTCTGTTGAGATGATGTTTTTACTTTTTCTGAAGAAAATGTGTGCGGCGTTCGCCTACGATGTGAGGCAGTTTTGGGTGTCTTCCAGGTCTTTGCTAAGTGATTTCAAGGGTGTTTTTGGTAGTCGCAACTAGGAGTTTGCTTAGTGGCTCTTGGTGTAAAGATGATATTTTGATGATATATTTTGGCTCTGTAAATCTCTAGGAGTTTGTTCAAATCATTATTGAAATTCTGTTTAATCCCAAATTGTTTCCATCTAAGTAAGCTGTCTTTCGTCTTTGGATCGGCCAGTAAAACAAACTGCATGTCTTTTCTAAAAACGTTTTAAGAAGTTAGTGAAAGTATGTGGTTTATTCCTGGTCGCAGACATATCTTGTGGGAAACTAAGCACAGAGTCAACACATCATGTTTTAACGCAGTAAAAAATACATTTTGGAGCAAAGAGGAAACTGACAACACACCGACAGACAAGACAGAGCAGGTTACTTTTGGTATGAAGCTTTAAATTTTGTGTTTTTTAAGAAATTCAAGAAATTAATACAGTTTTTGGCTATTTAATGTGTTGTAAAAGATTGCTGCAGTGCCTCTGTTTAAGCAGCATGTGAACCAGTCAGCTCTTCCTCTTACTGTTTATAGCTTGAAATAAACATGAATAAACATCAGCAGGTATCTCGTTTCAACCGTTGAAAGATGTCAATACACGCCATTTTTCAAGTTCAAGTTCACCGACGTTAATTTACTATCCTGTCTGGTTTGTTTTTTTGGCCGAAATGGCAGATTAGGCATTATGATTGGTTGGATCGCCTGTCAGTCACACTCATGTGACCTGTCAAGATTTATATGTGGCAGAGATGTTTCAATAAATTAATTATAGACTGTTTAAACATTATATGTTTACAGCAGAAGTTTTATGTTTTATTACAGGTTTCACATACTTTTTTAGTGCTATGATGCAGTTACATGCCCCAACAGATCTACTGCAGTACATAAATCTGCAGGCTACCGCATACACACATACACCCATTTACCTTCCTAAGCCTAACACATGTCAAAAGTGGAAGTTGTGTATGTTTTATAACAGGTTTGGCATACTTCTTTTTGTGGAGCGTTGACATATTCACATGGCCAGAGCCCCTCACAATGATGGCTATTGTAGGGCCCTATGAAATCCATTTTATTTTTGCCCAAATTCCATTTTTCCCATTTTAATTTTACTGGATTTGTTTTTTTTCTGTTTTAAAGTGCCCCTATTATGGATTATGAAAGGTTCATATTTTGGTTTTGGGAGTTATGCAAAGTCAAAGACTTTCATTGTCTTATGCATTTATTTTTCCCTTATTTGCTCAACGACTCCCAAACGATTCGCTCAACGATTCATTTTCTCCTTTGCGTGATGCTAATCTGCAGTGATTGGTCCGATGACCCAGTCTGTTGTGATTGGTGTACTGCATGCAGCGCATTTTGGAAACGGAACGCCCATTATCATTACATTTAACACCCATGCAGCCATGGTATATGCGTTAGCTCAACACAGAGATGTATTGATAAAGCACTGCAGTTTGTACACCAACGTATTGCTCTATTCTTTATCATAACTCCAAGTAATAACGACAAACATTCACTATTCATTGACACATTTCTGGACAAATGCGAGCTGCACGATATGTATTTTGCATGCTATAGAGTACATTTTTTAAAGAATTACTCCACTTTGGAATAAAAATTTCCTGATAATTTACTTACCCCCATGTCATCCAAGTTTTTGTTGAGTTGCAAAGAAATTAAGTTTTTTATGGAAAACATTCTATGATTTTTCTCCATATAGTGGACTTTAATGGTGCTCAACGGATTGAAGGTTAAAACTGCAGTTTCTGTTCAGCTTGATCCCAGCTGAGGAGTAATGGTCTTACCTAGCAAAACGATTGGTTATTTTCTTAAAAAAATGTATATTTATACACTTTTTAACCACAAATGCTCGTCTTGTCTAGCTCTGCTAGAACTCTGTGCACTCTGGTTCAAGACAGGGTATGTCGAAAAACTCCCATCTCATTTTCTCCTCCAACTTTAAAATTGTCATACATTGCTGTTTTACCTTTTTTGTAAAGGGTGTTTGACCCTCCTTGCACGTTCACTTTGTAAACACTGGGTCGGTGCTCCTGCAGCGATGTAGGACAAATGTGATGCAATCTAGGAAAACCCAACACATGGTGAAATTTGACCTTTTTTAGGTTTTTGATACCATATGAAAGCTTTCCAAAACTGTTTTTATTTTGTCCATAGCTTGAACGTAACCAAAGTTATGGCTATCTTAAGTTGGCTGATAGCAATGGTTTTCAGGAATGGAAATTTGAGAAAAACACCTTTAAAGTGAGACAGCTTTTACTTTCACTTTACGGGTTTACAGGAGCTGTCTGTCAAGTTAGGAGCGCTATACTACATCATTACACAAACAGACTAACTTTGTTTATATAATTGTTATATTCCGTGTCATTAGGCATCGCGGAAATCATATGGCCCTGCTATTGTACCAGCCATGTAAAAATGTTTGTATAACAACTGCTTTTAGACCCTTCACTATTTTTTTGTTTCAAATGTGGGTCTAAATGGGTTAAATATGAGCAAAAGTAATAGTGATGCTTGCCTCAGAATACACCACAGATTGTTATAGTGGCTAAACAGTGTGAAATTAATCCGTTTTTGGTAAAATGTAAATTATACATACTTCACAAAACGAATCTAGCCTTATAATTTAGAAGCTGTGCTTAAACTGCTTTAACCATGTGTGGTGAACCAGACAACAGATTTATTAACAAGGCTTCCCTTCATCTTATCTCTAAATGGATGTTATATGTAACACCGATAACACTGATGATATGGAGTGTGCTTTTACTCAGCATGACAAGATGAATGACCCAACATCTCTACAGCAGCACATAAATCTATAGGCTGCTGCACAGATTTACTTGTTTCAAATGACTCTAACATGTGTGAAAAGAGGGAGAAAATCTGAGCTTTGACATGTTTTCAAACACCTCATCAAGGGTAAAGGTTTCTGACAGCCCTCCGAATACGTTTAGCGTTGACGACATGACATCTGCAAATGCCTGTAAATTACCCAGAAATATGATGCTTACAAGCCCTGAATGATCCGCATTTGAGTCCATGCCAGTCATCCTTTGGAGATCCGCACTCGTTCACATTCATCCCGAAAGACGCTTTTGTCCTCACGGATGGAAGAGTCACATGCGCCCTCAGAAAAGGCACGAATGACACGTAGCCCGACCCATTCCCAGGTGCAAGTTATTAACAGATTTCCCATTTAATTACTGTCAGTCCGAAAAACGGGCTGAAAAAATAAATAAATAAATGACGATTTAGAATAATCAGGAAACATGTTTCCCAATGCGAGCCTATTGGATGGAATCAAAGCGATTCAATTCCATTGAGATGCCGTATTCATTGAGGGATGCGGAGTGTTCATCTGCAAATGGAACTGGGGAAATTACATCACACCTTGGATGTATGGAGAGCGAGCACTTCGAAAAGTGTGCTCGTGGTCTCGCGTGTATTTTCTAATTCACCTGAAATGCTTCGCCTGAGGAGTTCAGCAAATAGCGCGTCGCTCCAGTGAAACCAGCCTGATGTAGATCATGTGATCAACAACCTTGAAGGCACTGAATTTATATCCTTTAAAACACTTTGCCTTAATATATTATAACATGTATTATATAGAATCTACACTGATTTACTGTACGTCAGGAGTATTTGCCCTCACTCCCGGTTCTGAAGGTCGTGTACATTGTGTGTGTGGCCTTTCATATGATTTTATTTGCTATGGCCGAATGAGGTCTGAAACTCACTGACCTGTGGAATATATCTAATGCATAGTCACTATCGAAGCTCCGAAAGCCACAGATGATTTGTTCAGCATGGTCACTGCTGATTTCTCTCATGATTCTGCAGGGTGTCTGCTCACTTATTGGTCTTGGAAAGAACAGAGGCAATTGTCAAATAGGAAATAAGAATAAGCAAAGGCCACGGCTAGCAGCGCATGATTTATTGGGGTGGCGTGTCAGAATAAATTGCGATGTTTTCCAAAGTTTGCTTTGGGCAAAGTTTGCAAGGTGAAGGAAAATTTCCCTGGCTTTCCAAGTTGGGAGCATGACAATGCAAGAATCATGGTGGAAGAATGTCAATTGGTGTGGGCCATAATTTAGTTTATCTTGTCAATGTTAGCTCTGCACTTTAGCTTATTGTGTACTGTAGATGAAGAATAGTGATTTGGCTTGCCAGAAACACATTAGATGTTTTCTAAGGTGTTAGGCGTGTGCGACAATTCATTTTCTCAACAGCTAAGGTGACCATGCATTCTCTTTTTCCTGGACCTGTTTCTAAACTGCCTAAAATGTCTGGGTTTTGGCTTTGTTTACCTATTGACGTTCTCTCTACAGTCCTCATATATTATATGCACGCATACTTGCATCGCTTACACTGTTTTCCGCCTTTTCACGCACGGTTGGTCGATATGTACAATGCATGCACGCTATTGGTCAAACCACTTTTCAGTCCTTACCTTCAGCAAGTGTGAAAACAATAGGAAAACAAAGCCAAACTCAGTCGGTCACCCTACAATATAGTGCAAAAGTTGAGTTTTGGAAATAAAAACTCCAAAGGAAGACTGATTTTTAACAACAACTGATAAACATTTAATAACAGACCTGTTATGAGCTCTCTGGTTGTTAAAAACTACACTACCAATAATGCTGTACAGAAAATTTCACCAATCAGAGTCAGAGCAAAGCGAGACAAAAGAGCTATTTAGTTCCGCCCACTCCCATAAAGTATCACAAATTATGTAATCGAGTCAGTTTTACACTCTCTCTCGCTCTCTTTCTCTCTATATATAATATGCATATTTCTTTCTAGTTCTTTCCACCATTAAACCTTTAGGAACAGTCTTGTACCTCTGTCTTTTTGTCCAATTTTCTTTTACAGCTGAAGTCAAAAGTTTGCATCCCCTTTCAGAATCATTAAAGATGTTAATTATTTTACCACATTATTCTACCAAAATAAGAGGGATCATACAAAATGCATGAATTTAGTACTGACCTGAATAACATAATTCACATAAAAGAATTTTACATATAGTCCACAAGAGAAAGTAATAGTTAGACGGTATAATTTGAGATCTATCTTTTCACACTGAGGACAACTGAGGGACTCATATACAACTATTACAGAAGGTTCAAACACTCACTGATGCTCCAGAAGGAAAAACCATGCATTAAGAGCCAGGGGGTGAAAACTTTTTAAAATTTGAGGATCAGGCTAAATTTAAATTATTTTGTCTTCTTGGTAACATGTAACTGTCTACTGTGGCCACTAAACGAACAGTACTAAACAAACAAATATAATATTTAGGCAAAATCAGAAATATTAGCACATCTCCATTCTGTTCAAAAGTTTTCACCCCCTGGCTCTTAATGCATGGTTTTTCCTTCTAAAGCATCAGTGAGCGTTTGAACCTTCTGTAATAGTTGCATATGAGTCCCTCAGTTGTCCTCAGTGTGAAAAGATGGATCTTAAAATCATACACTCATTGTTGGAAAGGGTTCAAATACACAAAAATGCTGGAAAACCAAAGAATTTGTGGGATCTGACGGATTTTTCTGAAAAACAGCAAGCAATTTAACTGTTCAGGACAAACAAGGGAATCATGAACAACTATCACTAAACAAAAAAACACAGCTGTGGATCATTCAGGTAAAAACACGGTATTAAGAATCAAGTATATGTAAACTTTTGAATGGGGTCATTTTTATAAATTCAACTATTATTTTCTCTTGTGGACTATATGTAAATCTTTTTATGAAAAAAGTACTGAAGTACTAAATAAACAGTAATATGCATTTGTATAATTGTCTTATTTTAGTAAAATAATTAACATTTTTAATGATTCTGAAAGGGGGATGCAAACGTTTGACCTCAACTGTACCTGTTTGCTTCAATTCAAAGTTTGTAATGTTGTGATTCTCCTTTAACAAAGGCTGTTTTAAAATCTCTATTAGAAAAATGAAAAAAAAAAAATACATAAAGAACCAAAGCTGTTAAAAAATTTGGCAGGCATTGTTGTACTCAATATTGCTTCAAATGAAGCAGTTTATTATTTTAGAGCCATGTGATCTTGACGTTGTAAAATAATTTATTAATCACACCTTAACTTGCAAGAGTTTGTGGATCTTAAACTTAGTTTGCCTAGTTAAAAAATGCACAGATTCTGACCATATTAGGGTTTATTAGGACAATTTGCTTCGCTGTTGCACATTTAGAATTGCAAATGGCTGCTTCCGCGAGGGTCAATTGTTCATTGATCTTGGTAAATTCACACCGTGCACTTCGTGCATTTAATCAGCATATTTGTCCTTCACGAGTGTTGCTGTGAAATCAGAACACGCTGATTCCTGTTTGCACAGAGAATTAATGAAAATGAAGGGCCTTAGTTCAAGTTTAGATTGTCAGCGCTTCGACTCTTGGACACTTTCCCGGCAATTGAGGACAAATTTCCTTCCAACCTTCATATCACTAGCAACTGAATAACAACAGGTAGGGCTGAATGCGTGACGTGCCAAACAACACGAACACTTGAAACGGCTGGGCTTTGAGAGACCTGTGCTTTTTCACCGGCAGCCTTTGTTCCTTTTTTGGTAGATAATATATTTTTTTGGAGAAATAATACACAGGGCTGCAAAACGTCACTGTCTGGCATTAAACGTCTCTGTATATAATAAATAAAACAGAGATTGTAACCCAAAAAAAAGTTACTTCCCCTTTTTTGGCTGCCTTGGTATTTTAAATGTTTTCTTTTACTGGACAAAGTAATAGTTCGTTAAAATAGTAGTGCTTATGAATCCTACAATTATATAATAAATAGTTTATTATATAATAAGTAGATGAGGAGGACTTGAGTTTAACTTGATCTGCTGCCATTGTACTCACAAAAAAGCATGTTTTCACTTAGAGTTCAGTCTCAAGCCTGGATTTTTTTGACACGGCTCTCACACTAAAAAGGAAACGTAGGACTAAAGTACCATTTGGCCTAATTACATGACATCATATTACAGATACACCATTCAAGGCAAAGTCCCTTCAGTGACTCACAGCAGATGTGAGTCTGTCTTCTGCTTTTGGAAAATACCTTTAGATTTATTATACATTACGTCTATATTTTATATAATATTTATATATTATTATAGTAGTAATAATAGTAGTTTATTTTAGTATTTATTTTGAATTAGATTTTATTTTAATATTTTAATATTTTATTTTAATTTTAGTAATTAGTAATTTTTAGTAATAATGTTCTTTTGTCAGTTTTGTCTATTTTTTTTTTTTATTTAGCTTTATTTTTATTTCTTTTTTTAGTTTTATTATAGTATACTTCAAACTTATTTTATTATAGTATAATAAAAATATTTTAATATATATATATATATATATATATATATAAAAAACATTCAATTTTTAGTTACATTTCATTAAATGTTTGTATTTTATTTCAGCTTTATTTCAACTACCAGAATGATTTTTAATAGTTTTAGTTTTAGTTGTAGTTAACAATATCTGCACTGACATTCACTTCATGCATGCTTTAAATAATTAACTTGCTTTCTGAGAATGTGCAAAACATCTCTTTCAACATTGTGTGTTAAAGATAGATGAGATAGACGAGATTGTGGGTTAAAGATAGATGAGATGAGAGATAGATAAATCTTCAAAGTTTTAAAATGATTTATGTGGAAAAGGGAACAATGCTTTTGATATGGATAATTATTGACATTATCCGTTGCATTGAATTTTCTTCCGCATTTAGTTAGTCATAACTTGGTTAAATGGACAGTTTTATATCAAGGCCCTTTACGGGACTCATATAATATGCTCTTGTGACGCAAAAGCTGCTAATTAATTTAAATGTATAATTAGAAAGCATTCCATCATGCTGTCTAAAATTTAGAAATGTGGTGTTTTGCAGTGAAAGCCAACCAAAGGGACAGCGCGTACCAAATGACCTGAGGTCGGCTCGCTGAGTGCTTTGATTGAGCCGCTGTGTTCTGATTGCGGCCTCAGTTCAATTACATACTCGGGGTCAAAGGTTTCACCAGTCATTACACACACACACACGCAAAACATGCATGATACCGGGTGAGCGAGCGGACATCCGTAGGCATGGATTCTGGTCTGTCTGAGGTTTCTGCTATTTTGCTAATTTCCTCTGTCGATACAGATTAAACATTCCACAGCTTTGGGAGAACAGACATTGCATTGTCATTGCATTCATGCATTTAAAAAAATATATGCAAGTTATTTTTAAGGTTTTAAAAAAAACATTAAGTATACTTTTTAAAATAAAGGCAAAAAGTATTATGACAATTTCTGGTTGCCAGATTGTGATTGGATCATGTCCTAGTTCATTTGATGAACTACAGCTAACTCTGCCAGCACATCTGTGTGAACTTAAAGGGAGAGTTCACCCAAAAATAAAGTTTGCTGTTAATTTACTCACCCTCATGCCATCCAAGATGTAGGAGAATTTGTTTTCATTCATTAGAACAGTAAAAAAGGTTTTTAGCTGAAAGAGGTTCTCAGAAATTCATAAAAAAAAAACAAAAAGTCAATGTCTGCCTGTACTTAAAAGTTGAAAAAGTATATACAGGCAAGACAATAATAATACCCGTGGCTCCGCATGATATATTGAGGTCTTAAGATGCAAAACAATCGGTCTGTGCAGAAAAATGAACATTGTTTACAACATTATTACCTGTGATTCACAGCCTCAGGCAAACAGTGAATCATTCTTTTGAACTGGTACTTTTTGATGCCTAATCAGATTTTAAAAGTTGCGTGGTATTTTCCAGGCACTTGGTTTGATATATTACCAATATGTAGTGTTCACATTTTCTTTCTTTCTTTTCTTTTTTTTTTTTTTTTTTTACTTTTTGGGTCATTCTGTGTCAAATCAACGAAATTTCAAAAACTTCCCTTTCTGAAGAAATCTAGACATGTATAGTGATGAAAGCCAAAATATAAAATTCTGTGGATTAATATTTACTGAGTAATCCACTACTTTGTAGAGGGGGGTCAAAATGGCCATTTTCACTTGAGATTCAGAGTCAAATTACAGGGGGATAAAAATGACTTCTGAAAGATAGCAGCATCATAATGTTAAATTTACACAGAGATTGGTAGGTCTGTTAGTGAAATCTGTTGACTTTAGCAGTCTTTGTTGCATTATGCGCCAATGGTGACCATTCAAAAATGGGGAAACAGCACTTTTCAGGTTTTTTTCTCTAAAGTTTGCATGCCTGTAACTCAAGAAGTATTAAAGATATCTTAATATTAGATATTGGGTCTTAACAAACTGTCCTTTTGGCATCTTCATTTTTAAGGCCATATATGGTTTGGTTCCAGAGATATTAGATTTTTAATATGGCTCCAGGAATAAATCATTAAATTGTAGACATTTTCAGTGGACAAAAACCAAATGTGGGTCATTTTGCAAAAATATAATACTTATTTTCTTTTAAAGAGGAATGCCTGAGAAACAAATAATGTTGAAACTAGAGATATATTTTGTTTCCTTCTGACAAGGCAACTGCAAGTGATCCTGTCTGTTAGGGCTGCACGATTAATCGAATGCGTTTATGAGGCGCACTTAGTCAGTAAAGCCGATACTTTGATTAGTAGTAAAGCTCCATCACGTGCGTTCAGCTGGAGCGGCAATTAATACACAGAGCCGTAAATCACTCACAAGCTACACCAAATCGTGCTCATAATCGAATGCGATTCATCTACGATTATCAGCGCGATTTGGTGTAGCTTGTGAGTGATTTACGGCTCTGTGTATTAATTGCCGCTCCAGCTGAACGCACGTGATGGAGCTTTACTACTAATCAAAGTACCGGCTTTACTAAGCATGCCTCATAAACGCATTCGATTAATCGTGCAGCCCTACTGTCTGTGTGCCATAATTATTCAATTTCCAAAACGTGCATGCCTATAACTCAAGAAGTATTAAAGATATCACTATACAATTTTAGATTCAAGGCACTATATCATTCAGTCCCAGAGACATGGTCCAGATTGTTAAATATTACTCATTTTTAGAAAATCAAATGTTGGTCACTTTGTATACAGCTGATACTTATTTTATTTAAAGAACAATGTCTGAAAAAGAAATAATGTTGAAATTAGAATTGTATCTACTGTTTCCCACTATCTAACAATTGCATAGTTAATTGCAGTTAATATGGGCATTAAGATATCTTTAAAACTTCTTGAGTTACAGGCATGCGAACTTTGAAAAGTGCTGTTTCCCCATTTCTGAATGGTCACCATTGGCGCATAATGCAACAAAGACTGCTAAAGTCAACAGATTTTACTAACAGACCTACCAATCTCTGTGTAAAAATAACATTATGAAGCTGCCATCGTTCTGAAGTAATTTTTACCCCCTTGTAATTTGGCTCTGAATCTCAAGTGAAAATTGCCATTCTGATCCGCCTTTACAAAACAGTGAATTACTCAGTAAATATTCATCCATGACATTTAATATTTTGGCTTTCATCACTATACGTCTATCTTTCATAAGAAAAAATATTAGCAAAATCAGAAATTTGAGCCAGGGACCTCTGGTTGAGCCTTTTGTCAAATTTTAGCTCATTTTTAGTAGCATGACAATAGTAGAGACAGTAGCATTTTCAGTAACAAGCTATTTCTTCTTCCAGTGTGTAGCTCTGTAGCACTACAAAAACTGTTTTTGTCACATATTTTGTCACATATGCTGTTCATTGGGCATGCAGCCTTAAAAGCCATTCACACTGAATGTGTTTTCTGTTCAAAAAGACAAGATGCAGGGTAGTGGAACTTTTTTTTAAAAACCTGAGCACTGTGTCTGGGTCTGAAACTGTGCCATCCAGCAAACTGTTTCAATTAGCAGCCGTTTTCTACATGGGTAGCTGGCTATTCGATTAAGACCACCTTTGAGCCATGCCCCACTGAAGAGAGGGGCGGGGTGAGCAGTAGCTCATTATCATTTAAAAAGACAAGCACTTAAACCAGCACTTAAAACAGAGCTATTTTTGAAATGGTATAAAAATTGTTGTTGAGGAATTTTAACTAAACCATGTTACAGAAATTTCTGAAGACATTAAAGAATCATACTAACTTGTGGAAAATGATTTATCTAAGTCCCCCTTTGATTGTTTATATATCACAGTATTGTGAATGTATAAATGCAGCATGCAGTTATTGACAGGAGTAATAAACATGGATAAATGAGAAAATAACAAGCTTGACGTGATTAATATTTCAAAGGTTATTAAAAGTCAAAAGATTTTCCTTCATGACTTGATAGTTGACTAAGGACAGTTAAAATGTTTGGTGAACATATTTCTAATTTTAATGAAAAACTTTCACAATGCATCTTTTTGTTTGGGGAAAATTAACTGGAGGTAATTTATTCCACAATCTTTCATACTATAATTTTGAAAAAGATGCAAGATAGGAGTGCAATGGTCAAACATATTTATCTAGCACGTACACATTAAAAAAAAACAATGGAAAAGCAATGTAATTTAATGCAAATGCATTCTGTAAACGGCAGTGAAATGTCCTTTCTTTTGTACACAGCATTGGAAGATGGATTCATTCTAGTAAATTGGTTTGAGTACATGTAATTTGTAACTAACAGAGACCCATTTTGTTTGTTATATTGCAAAGAAAGAAAGACTTAGTGGCACAGACTGACAGCATGATTGCAGAATGGATTTCTATGGATTTACTATGGGCTTATGTTCAATGATATGGAAATAAAAGTTTCATTCTAGATGAGTGTGTTCATTTAATCCTGTCAGTCATATTTTAAGGACATATAAGGGCTGCTTACCTCATTTCAGAGACAATTCTTCTGCCACCCCTCCTCCTCCTCCTCCTCCTCCTCCTCCTCCACATCTCCTGCTTCATTTATAAGCACCTATAATATTAAATTCTCTGTCTATTTTTATTCTTACTTTACGCCAGTAGTCTGGAGCCCTGCCGTAATGGACATCACATCAAATAAACCTACAGTGCCTCGCTCTAAGATTTTATCAAACAATAATATATTGTCACAGACAATAGCAAATCTAAGTGATCATACAATTCACAGTCTTGTGTTATTTATACTCGTTTGTTTCTGTAAGCAACAAATTGACTAGACATGATAAAAAAGTTGCAGCAAAATCAACACATAACAGTAAGGCTTTAAAATAAATATACAGTATTTAAATAATAATTTAAAAAAACAATTAGTTTATCATTAATTCAAATGGTATTAATAGATTATATACAAGTAGTCAGTTCATTCATTGTCAGAGTAATTAATAAAGTGTTATTGTTTAATTAGCTCAATGTAAAGAATTTGATCATTTTTATGTTAAGTTAATAACTCATAAACAGTAAATAGTTCTCACTTTAATCACAGAAAAACGGAAAAGTGCTTTAAACCAGCTATTGTTTGACATTAATTGCATTCATATTTAGTGTTCCTTAAAATGTTTACAAATGCATTTATTGCACACACACATTGGGTTTCCATGTTTTGTGTGGACTTTCCATAGAACTAATGATTTTTACAAAAATGCTCTGTCTGCTAATCCTACCCTGATCCTAACTGATGTATTTTAACAACATGATCAAATGAGTATTTGTATGCATTTCATATTGATGTCAATGTTATGTAATTTTCTTTTCCTTTTTTCAATGTTAAGCTTTTGGCATAGACTTGATGTATTTGTAAACATTTTAATGAACTCTTTATACTAATGCAATTAATGTCCAATAATAGTTGATTTAAAGCATTTCCGTGACCTAATCTAAAATAAGAGCTATTTACAATTAATAAGCATTATTTAACTCTTTACATAGGAGCTAATTAAACAATAACAATTAATTATTAATATTTGTGTATATTAATATATTAACTATAACAATTAACTGTAATCTTATAGTTTGCAAATGATTTGTAAATCTTACTGCATACTTACAAAGTGTTGCCCACACAACTGCTTAGATTTCTGTCATGTGTTTGACATGTAGAGCTTTATAGCTCATGAACGACAGAAGTGTCAAACGTTCTGTGGCTGAACTGACTCTTTATCGGTTTATCGGCTCTTTATCTCAAATTCCCTGCCGTTCATTAGTCTGTAATGTGCAGCAGGGGGTTACCTCTTCCTCCAGCCTGCAGTCACAATAACAGGCTTCAGCCTACAATTACATAGTCAGTGTCAATCTTGAGGGAAAACATTGCGTCGGATGAGAATTGCAAGAGTTTATAGGTACAAAAGGCATTTTGAGTTTTCTGTCTAGAAAATGTTTTTAACATCTTAGCTGAATGTAAATGAAAACTAGAAATGAATGCATGTGGCAGAAATATAGATTTCAATCGTCATTGCTAATCATTATTGATCCTCCAGTGATTAGAAACGACGTCTGTGAGATCTACGTCACCAGTTACCTAAACGAATGATCTTTTTCATATTGTGAAATATTATTACAATTTGAAAAAACATGTTTTTTATTTGAATACACATTCAAATGTAATTTATTTCTGTGATCGAAGTGGAATTTTCAGCATCATTACTTCAGTCTTCAGTGTCACGTGATCCTTCAGAAATCATTCTAATATGAGAGTTTGCTTGCCAAGAAAGCTTTCTGATTATTATCAGTGCTGAAAACCATTGTGTTGCTTAGAATGTTGGAATGTTTGTGGGAAAGTTGATACATTTTTCAGGATTCTTTGATGAATCGAACATTCCAAAGAACAGAATTTATTTGAAATTTAAATCTTTTGTACCATTTTAAATGTCTTTACTGACACCTTTGATCAAGTTAATGCATCCTTGCTAATTCAAGTGTT
This sequence comes from Labeo rohita, assembly GCF_022985175.1. NCBI lineage: Eukaryota > Metazoa > Chordata > Actinopteri > Cypriniformes > Cyprinidae > Labeo > Labeo rohita. The sequence continues at coordinate 3,862,516 of NC_066882.1, read as the reverse complement.
CATTTCTTTTAAAATAGATCAATAAATCCAACTTTTGAACTTTTGAAGGTGATACATTTTTCAGGATTCTTTGATGAATAGAGACATTTTGATGATTTTGAATTTTCTGTCTAGAAAATGTTTTGAACATCTCAACTGAACGTAAATGAAAACTAGAAATGAATGCATGTGGCAGAAATATAGATTTCAAGCGTCATTGCTAATCATTGTTGATCCTCCAGTGATTAGAAACGACGTCTGTGAGATCTACGTCACCAGTTACCTAAACAAATGATCTTTTTTTTTTCATGAGGAGGAACAATAATATTGTGAAATATTATTACAATTTGAAAAAAACTGTTTTATATTTAAATATACATTCAAATGTAATTTATTTCTGTGATCAAAGTGGAATTTGCAGCATCATTACTTCAGTCTTCAGTGTCACATGATCTTTCAGAAATCATTCTAATATGAGAATTTGCTTGCCAAGAAAGCTTTCTGATTATTATCAGTGCTGAAAACCATTGATTGTGTTGCTAAGAATGTTGGAATGTTTGTGGGCAAGTTGATACATTTTTCAGGATTCTTTGATGAATCAAACATTCCAAAGAACAGCATTTAACATCTCAATTGAATGTAAATGAAAACTAGAAATGAATGCATGTGGCAGAAATATAGATTTAAAGCGTCATTACTAATCATTATTGATCCTCCAGTGATTAGAAACGACGTCTGTGAGATCTACGTCACCAGTTACCTAAACAAATGATCTTTTTCATAAGGAGGAATTGTCTTTTTTGGTCACACTGTGTGGGCAATGTGCTTTCTATTCCTGGGCAGTGCTTTTACGCCGCAGTTTCCATGGGAATTGAGGTGGCGAAAGCTTTCTTAAATGTCAACATTTAATAATTAGTGAATCCAACTTACTTGAAATGCATTAAATGTACAATTAAAAGCATTTCTTCACTCACAACTATGCACCGGCCTTCTGGAACCGAAATGTCTGTGCTGTTGTTAGTCATGTTGAATCGCCATCAAGACTATGACACTTATCAGTATTTTCATCGTTCCGTACGATCAAATGATTTTCAGTAAGTCTGTGCCTTCTCTCTGTTACCACAGCAACGGGTTGGCGAAGAGGATTGCTCTCATCAGCTTCCTGTCACTGGTCATGCTCATGAGCGTCCTGGGCAACTTGCTGGTTATGGTGGCCGTCTGCAAGGACCGGCAGCTCAGGTCAGAAACCGCCCGTCTCCGCCCACTGCTCTCCACTTATCTGTCAGCCCAGGGGAAAACATCCCTTTTTAGCATTTCATTTGTGCAGCTCGAATGAACTGACATGATTCGTGTTCGAGGTAATTCGTACTGGATGGATTTTTTTCTGCTTTCCCAGAGTTTAAACGTTAGCCGAATAGCACAGGCCATCACTAAAATAAACAAATTCAAGTACTTCTATTATAAGCTGTTGCAAACTTTCAGAAATATGTTTTTAGACAAAGTTTATTCATTATAACTGAGAAAATAAACTGGATGAAAGATAAAGAGCTAAATTACTCGGTGCTCAGTGAGGGATTGGGTTCGCTTACATGTGTGAATAATTTTTTTGTCATTTTGTTAAACAGATGGAATGTTTTGTTTTAATTGGGATGCTTATAAACCAGTGAATACCTCAGGACAAAATTCATTAAATAATGTTTTCTGAATAGAAGTGATGCCATTTTCTGGAGGATGATGTCCTTTGTTAAACTAGTAAGGTGAAAAATGACCTTGAAGAAAAAAAAAGAAAAAACATATATTGACTAAATGAAACAATATTGAAAAAAGTGTTTTGTTTTAAACATTCTGATTAGAGAAAGAAAATTGAATTGACAGCTTTTTATGTTAGAAAATACACTCAAAACTAATAATATAATTTTTTGTTAACTTTTTTGTTCACTAAATTGCGATAAAATAACGTTAATATGATGCATTATGTCAAATATGATTAATATTTTAGCCAAAATATAAAATATGGGGCTCGTTTACTTTTGTGTCTTATGCTCACCAAGGCTGCCTTTTTTTGTTCAAAAAATACAGTAATATTGTAAAATATTATTACAGTTTAAAATAACTGTTTTCTATTTGATTATATTGTAAAATGTTTATTTAATTTAATTTATTAATTTGTTTAATTTGTTAATTTATTCCTGTGATGAAAGGCTAAATTTTCAGCATCATTATTCTAGTCTTCAGTGTCACATGATCCTTCAGAAATCATTCTGGAATGAGAATTTGCCGCACAAGAAGCCATTGTTACTTAGAATGTTGATGATCAGAAAGTTCCATTTATTTGAAATATAATAACATTTTAAATGTCTTTACTGACACCTTTAATCAATTTAAAGCATCCTTTCTGAATTAAAGTGTTAATTTCTTTTAAAATAAATAAAAATACAAGTACAATTAACTGACCTTAAACTTTTGAACTTTTGAAAGTGATACATTTTTCAGGATTCTTTGATGAATAGAAAATTCCAAAGAATGACATTTATTTAAAATTTAAATCTTTTGTCACATTTTAAATGTCTTCACTGACACATTTGATCAATTTAATGCATCCTTGTTGAATTAAAGTATTAATTTCTTTTAAAATAAATAAATAAATACAACTAACTGACCTTAAACTTTTGAACTTTTGAAAGTGATACATTTTTCAGGATTCTTTGATGAATAGAAAATTTCAAAGAATGACATTTATTTGAAATTTAAATCTTTTGTCACATTTGAAATGTCTGTACTGACACATTTGATCAATTTAATGCATCCTTGCTGAATTAAAGTATTAATTTCTTTTAAAATAAATAAATAAATACAACTATCTGACCTTAAAATTTTGAACGTTTAAAAATGATACATTTTTCAGGATTCTTTGAATATGAATGTAAAATTCCAAAGAATGACATTTATTTGAAATTTAAATCTTTTGTAACATTTGAAATGTCTTCACTGACACTTGTAATGCACCCTTGCTGAATTAAAGTATTAATTTATTTTAAAATAAATAAATACAACTTACTGACTTACTAAGTTTTGAATGGTAGTGTATATGATGAAGACACATTTCTTTTCTCTCTCAAACCTGGAGGCGCCAGTATGTTTTTTTTTCTTCATGAAATCTCTGAAGTCATAAGAAAAATGATCTACGTTTATCAAGGTTACCAAGAAAATCTTTGTAGTGTCAAAGAGGGAGTCATGCACTGAATATTATGTCATGTTGGTAGTGATAAATGTCTTAAAATAGGCCATCTGATCACTCCCCCTGCATGTGATCTCGTCTTTGACACACACTACACAGGTTAATGGTTAATTGTTAAGAACGAGTGTACAAGCTCATCCTTGTTTAACAGTGTCTCTGGCAACAGTGGGTGTTTTTTTGATTAGTTTAGCAGTTCACCCGCTCATAAACACTTATACATAGCCTCTTTGGGTTTCATTTCAGCAGGTAATTAGCAGCCTGTTAATTACTCCTTTGGAGTCCTGCTGGGTTCTTGGAAAACTACGCCATTGTTTTTTGCATCAATGAAAGCTGAATGGAGCTCTGAGTCCGTTATTAACAGAAATAGTCCATGTCTGACAGGAAACAACAGTGCTTGCTTGCTTAAGCTCCAGATCTCCACCCACACTGTATCATATCTCACTGTCTCACCATCATCTCAGACTGTCTAGAAAGTGTCAACATCATCACAAATGTGCAATTTTAAGGAAGCTACTGATATGGCCAGAGAAGGATATCAGAAGCACACGATTCGCATTTGAAGCTGTGAAATAAATATAAAAGAAGACATTTTGAAGCATGTTAGTAACCAGTTTTGGTAACCATTGACAACAATGACTTCCATTGTGTGTGTGCCACCTTGAATGCTGACAAAACCTAATATTTACTTGATTATTGTATTTTTATGCTTATATTACAAAGTTGCGACAGCTAAAATAGGAGCACGTGATGCGTGTCAAAGCAGCTTTTCAATTCCAATTCCAAACGTATTTTAAAGTATTTTTAAGTGCTGTTGCTGCAGGTTTGAGTGCTGGGATTCCCAGCATGCACTGGCATGAATAAATAATGTGGTTGCATTGTTTGACCACTTACCCGTTTAATTTACATTGTTGTTGACTTTGTTATCATTCTTGTGATGTCAAGATGAGTTTGTCAGACTTTGTCTTATGAGTGAATATTATGATGAATATTATATTAAAGGAAACATGAGAGGAAGCACATAATATGATTTTAAATAAATAAAAGGAAACTATTAAGAACTGACTGTCTTTGATGACACCAGAAGCGCAGCCAACATTTTAGAAACGAAGGGGACAGAAATGCCAAATGTAATTCCCTTTTTTCTCTAATTGGCTTTTTTTTTAAATTATTTATTTATTTGCTTACTTACTTTTAATTGGATAAGAAGTCAAATACACTTCCCCCTCCCCCTCCTATTATCACAGGATAAGGCAGAAAATATATTTTATAGTTTCCATACTGTAATATACACTACCAGTCAAAAGTTTTTGAACAGTAAGCTTTTTAATGTTTTTAAAGAAGTCTCTTCTGCTCACCAAGCCTGCATTTATTTGATCCAAAATACAGCAAAAGCAGTTATATTGTTAAATATTTTTACTATTTAAAATAACTGTTTTCTATATGAATATATTTTAAAATGTAATTTATTCGTGGGATCAAAGCAGAGTTTTTTAGCATCGTTACTCCAGTCTTCAGGGTCACATGATCCTTCAGAAATCTATTTATCAAAGACAAGTGACAAAATTCTGCTCAGCTGTTTTCAACATAATAATAATAGTAATGTTTTCATAGCAGCAAATCAGAATATTATATTGATTTCTGAAGGATCATGTGACTGCAGTAATGATGCTAAAAATTCAGCTTTAAAATCACAGGAATAAATTACATTTTAAAATATATTAAAATAGAAAACAGTTATTTTAAATAGTAAAAATATTTCAAAATTGTACTGTTTTTGCTGTATTTTGGATCAAATAAATGCAGGCTTGGTGAGCATTAGAGACTTCTTTAAAAAACATTAAAAATCTTACCGTTCAAAACCTTTTGACTGGTAGTGTCATTTTTATGTCTAATTGTTTTATTCAGCATGTTAAATTGATCACAAGTGACAGTAAAATATTTATAAAAATTTCTAAAAAAATTATATTTATCAATGACCAAAGCTTTTCTCAAAAATGTTTCTTGATCAGCAAATCAGCATATTAGAATGATTTCTGAAAGATCATGTGACACTGAAGACTAAAGTAATGAGTCTGAGAATTCAGCATTACTTCACAGAAATAAATTACATTTTAAAATATATTCAAATAGAAAACAGCTGTTTTAGATCATAATAATATTTCAGTGTTTTTACTGCATTTTTGATCAAATAAAAGCAGACATGGTGAGAGTAAGAGGCTTCTTTCAAAAGAATTAAAAATCTTTTGAACAGTATGATGTTCATTGCATTACTTCAGGGTACTTCAAGGTTTATTCAAGGTTGCATAATAGCAAATTTTAAGACAGCTTGACATTTTAAGTTCACTCACATTATTTGCTTACAATTATTAAGTGAACAAAGTGAACTAAAAGTTAATACAAGCTGTTGCCTTCATGTTTTGTATCCTTAACACAGTGAAGGAGAGAAGAAAGCGTTTAGTGAGCTCTGTAAATGCTGTTGTTTTTTTGATGTCTCTCAGCCTGGAGGCAACGCTAGACTTCTTATCTCCTCAAAAGTCATGCCACACATCACTTCATACATTCCTCCTACACTTTTCCTCTGATTTATAAATTGCTTACCCTGTCTCATACCATCCAGATTCTTTCACTCAAGGGGCATGTTTCCACTCCACCAATAGAAGTCATGGGAAAAATAATCTACATTTCTCAATGTCACTGAGAAGATTCAAAGAGCGAGTCACACGCTAAATGTTGTCACGACGCTAGGGTCCATAGGGTCAAATGGAACATCTGGTGGCATTTTGCTTTAATGATGCATCCAAAAGGGATTTGTAAATACTGACATACTATCTGATGGTGTAACTATCGGATGCCTGTTGTTTTTTGTTCTTCAAAACTGGCGTCAAATGTGCATGAAAGCCAATCAGTGCCCCTCTCTGCATTCTTTCAGACGTGTGTATTGTTGACGTGCGGATGGTATGCGGATTTTATGCCGTGTTATGGTTACGTGACAGAATGATTTGAGCCTATTAATGCTTCTCTGTGAGCTATATATAGATCTGTGTGTTCAGAGGCTCGAGCGAGAGTTTTATTACTCATTAATAGGGTGCCCGGAGCTCTGGAGAGTCTCAAGGGGAGCGAACATTATGACAACCTATCAGCAACGTTCTGTACCACACACATAGCACATACACGTTCAGTAGATATCATGTTACTGTTTTCTCCAAGTAACTGATTTGATAGTATGAATTTCTCCTCATGAGGAAACACGTCTTGTCTAGCTGCTGTGTTTACACTTGTTATTGAATTGAAAAAGGTAGCTCACCCACAAATGGGCAAATTTTATGATACTATGCAATTTTGTGGCCACTTTGCTCATTTCCTCTTTTCCCTAGAAATTCTCAAAAAGAAAACAAACATTTGGATCATTTTGTAAATTGCTTTGAAATTGCCTTTAATAGGTTTTTAAATTACAGTTTTTGCAATGTCTGCATTTTGAATTTATGAATCTTGAGTTCAAATTAATGAATAACAAATGTTAAAGTCAAGATTATCTATATTAAATTTCTAATATATATGAGAATTTAGATTGAGATTTTTTATATTCAATTTTAGTTTAGCATTTAAATTTAATTTTCTTTCAAATAAGAAAATAATTCATTTTAGTCACTGTGTTCTGTCATGTTACTAAAAAAATACAAAAATACAGATTTTTTAAATACAGGTAATGTTGAGTGAGTTACACTTTAGATGCAATATTGTCTGTTTTTTTTTTCTGTTTTACCAATGAAAGTGATTACAATCAAAGAACATTTATGCATCATCTCAGAGCAACATTGCAGTGTTTTGATCTGTTCGATCTGAATGAATCTGTTTTTGATCGAATCATTTGAGTCAATGGTTCAATGATTCATTCATAAAGACAGTCCCTTGCTCATTTCTAAATGAATCTGACGTTTTTAATGAACCGTATGAATGAATGATTCAATGAATCACTTGGCATGGATAAATAAATGACACTTAAACCCCATGTAAGTCATGGCAAGTGTGTGTTATAATAAGTGATTCATGGAATCATTTGTTTAAACGATTTGTTTAAAACGGCTGATTCATTTAAACATGAGCAAGACTGTCTTTATAAATGGATCATTGAATCACTGACTTAAATGATTTGTTCAAAAACAGATTCATTTAGGATTGAAACACAGCAGTGCTGCACTGAGATGCACAAATGTTTTTATTGTAACCATTTTTATTAGCAAAATATCATATATATATATATATATATATATATATATAATATAAAAAATATTTTGTTTTTCTGTTTCTGTCATTGTTCTGTCATATTACTAACTAAAAAAAAATACGGATTTTATACAACAAGAAGTTAATGTTGAGTAAGTTACAAATTACATGCAATATTGTCTGTTTCTTTCTCTTCTGCCAATGAAAATGATTACAATCAAAGAACATTTGTGCGTCTCAGAGCAACACTGTGGTTTTCCGATCCTGAATGAATCTGTTTTTGAACAAATCATTTGAATCAATGATTCTTTTCATTCATAAAGACAGTCTTGCGCATTTCTAAATGAATCTGCAGTTTCAAACTAATCATTTGAACGGATGATTCAGTGAATCACTTGGCATGGATAAATAAATATGACACTGGCAAGTCCATGTTATAAGTGATTCATTGAATCATTCGTTCAAACAATTTGTTCAGAGTGGCTGATTAATTTAGAAATGAGCAAGACTGTCTTTATGAATGGATCATTGAATCACTTAAATGATTTGTTCAAAACAGATTCATTCAGGATCAAAACGCCACAGTGTTGCACTGAGATGCACAAATGTTTTTGAATGAATCATTTTAGTCAATAATCAATAAAACGAATAATTAAATGAATCACTTTGCATGGAAAAATAAATATGACACTTAAACCGCCAGTAGGTGGTGGCAAGTCCATGTTATAATAAGTGATTCATCCACTCAAAAGATTTGTTCAAAATGACTGATTCATTTAGAAATGAGCAAGATTGTCTTTATGAATGGGTCATTGAATCAGTGACTATATATATATATTCTTTCTGTTTTGCCAATGAAAATGGTTACAATGAAAGAACATTTGTGCCTCTTGGAGAAACACTGTGGTGTTTCATTCCTGAATGAATGTTTTTCAACTAATCTTTTGAGTCACTGATTCAGTGATCCATTTTTAAAGACCTTGCTCATTTCTGAATTAATCATATGTTTTGAACAAATAATAAGGATTCATTGAATCATCAATGGCTGATTAATTTAGAAATGAGCAAGACTGTCTTTATGAATGGATCATTGAATCACTGACATCCAAAACAAATTCATTCAGGATTGAAACTTCACTCTGAGATGCACAAATGTTCTTTTATTTTACATATATATGAGATTTTAGTTTAGATTTTAAATGTAATTTTCTTTCAAATAAGAAAATATTTAATTTTAGTCACTGTTCTGTCATATTACTAACTAAAAAATACGTATTTTATACAGCAGTTTTACAAACAAGAAGTTCATATTGACTGGGTTACATTTTAGACACAATATTGTCTGTTTTTTCTCTTTTGCCAACGAAAATGGTACATTTGTGCATCTCAGAGCAGCACTGTGACGTTTTAATCCTGAATTAATCAGTTTTTTAACAAATCATTTGAGTCAGTGATTCAATGATCCATTTATAAAGACTTTCAAAATGAATCAGCCGTTTTAAACAAATTTTTTGAACGAATGATTCAATGAATCACTTATTATAACATGGACGTGGCAGTTTTAGTGTCATATTTATTTATGAAAGGCCTAAACCAGCCAAAGTACCAGAATAAAAACTTATTCTGAAAAATATTGTTTAATTAACGTTATTGAGAAAAAAATCCCAGAAAATATGAAGATATATATTTTTTGGCAAAATTGCACAGCCTTAATATCAGCTGAAACCAGTATTTTTCACAGTTTTATTAACTGAAACCAATACCGAGTTCCCAGTTTTATTGAGAAATCATACTGTATTGTTTTTACATCTTTTTCCTGATGTGAAGTGTACCTCAGTTATAGAAGCTGAATTCATAAAAAAGAAATGAACCTTTGCTTTTTGTTTCTCCCGCAGGAAAATCAAAACCAACTACTTCATCGTCTCGCTGGCGTTTGCTGACCTGCTGGTGTCAGTGCTGGTGATGCCGTTTGGTGCCATAGAACTGATCCATCAGAACTGGATCTACGGCGAGACCTTCTGCCTGGTCCGCACCTCTCTGGACGTGCTGCTGACCACCGCCTCCATCTTACACCTGTGCTGCATATCCCTTGACAGGTAAAAACAAACGCCTTTTCATTACAGGATTCTCGTTGCGTGTAAATCAAGTGCTATTAATTGAAATTCCATATACGTAAAGTCTTGGCACATGACTGCAGTTGCTGTTGTCATGGCAGCCATAAATTGTTTCGCCACAGAGGACGAGCACTTGAGAGTTTAGTTCTGCGGACTGTGTAGGGATGCTGTTTCCATGGCGATCTACGTGCGACCACACGAAGTCCCTTGCCAAGTAAATCGTCCACCAACACTGTGATTATGAGCCTAATAAACTCTTAAAGTCGAGCAATGGGAAGACAGTTAAAAAGATGCAAAATGAGGAAGACTGAGAAACATCTTGTTGCTGGACATCTTAGAATATGTAAATAGTCTTGTAACAGCAGGGTTTACTAGAGGAGTGCAGAGAGATACTAATGGGTCCAGGGAACATTTGAGAGCAAGAAACAAACAAACTCTTTTTTTAGGTACTGGGTGTTCAAGAAACATTTCTTGTTATAATCAGTGTTGACAGCGCTTCTTAGTATTTTTTTGGACATACTAATTTATTTTTTCAGGATACTTTGATTAATAGATTGGTTACGAGAACATAATTTATTTGAAATACACAATTTTTGTCTTTGAATGTCATTTTTGATCAATTTAATGCATCATTACTGAGTAAGAATTCATTTTATGTTTTTTATTAAAAATGATTACATATATCTAATATATAATATATATAATATAAATACATTTATATATATATATATATATAAATAAATCTAGTTTAATGTTATAACATGTTTTTTAAACAATATTTACGTGTTTTCAGCATGTGTCCTGCCAAATATTGCAAAAACACAATAAAATTTACATTTGGAGATAACTCTAATAAAATAAATTTTCATTTGATATTTTAAAATGAAGTATTTATTTCTACGAGTACACTAACATGCCATCTACATGGATAAAATATTTAATATATTTCATTCTTTTTCACCATTTGACATTTTCAAGTGCATTCAGTCCTAACTTTCAGAAAAAAATGGTGCAAATGTAATTTTTAATTACGTAAAATCAACATAAATACACTATACACATTTTAAAATACATATGTGTGTGTTTATATATATATATATATATATATATATATATATATAATTAGATTTTTTATTTTTTGACTTTAGTGCAGTGGCAGAATTTGTATATGATAAAGTTTTTTATAATTTTATTTAATTAATTAATAGATTTAATTTAAATTATAAAAAATACAATATAATATTAAAAATATAAACCTGTTTTAATATATACATAATTAGATTTTTAATTATTTTTGACTTTAGTACAGTGACAGAATTTGTATATGATAAAGCTTTAAATAATTTGATTAAATTAATTAATAGATTTAATTTAAATAATAAAAAATTACAATACAATATTAAAAATATAAACCTGTTTCAATATATATAATTAGATTTTTAATTATTTTTTACTTTAGTTCAGTGACAGAATTTGTATATGATAAAGACTTTAATAATTTTAATTAATTAATTAATTTAAATTATAAAAAAATGCAATATAATATTAAAAATATAAACCTGTTTTAAGTTTTAGAAACACGTCTAAATATTTCTTTCAAATATTAAGCTTTTTTAAAACACTGTTTAAATTGTTTTTTATACTTGAAAATATATACTTGTATTTTAGCGAAGTTGATCAGAATATCTGATAGTCCAAAACGTACGAAAATCTCAGCTGGAGCAGATGCTTTTATGCAAAGTAACTTACAGTAGACCTATTAAAGACAAAACCCTTTGGAGCAGCTGGAGGTTAAGTGCTTTACTCAAGGGCGCAGTGGTGACAGTATAGATAAACATTTCTTATGTTCATTTGTGCATGTTTATGACTGACGATGCATAAATGCTGTAGGTTTCATGAAAGATTGTTGCTCTGTGTGAAGCGTTATGGTTGTTTGTGAAAGTGTCTGTAAATTTGGTCTGCTTCCATCCGCTTGGTGCTTTTAAAGAATTGATGTAATAACCGCAAGAGCAAACAACAAAAAAATACAGGAACCCCAAGAGAAACTGTTTTTATCAAACCTGCCATGTTTTTCTTGGTTTGAGCTTATCATTTTTTCTGCATGTAACTTTAGTGGATAATTCGTCTTAACTCTGTGAATGGACATTCAACTGTAAACCGTTTTATGCTTTTGACATTCTATTTAGTTTCTGGCCTTGTTCCCGTCAGAAGCAACCGCTCCGTCGTGAATAACAAAAGGAGAAAATAAGAGGTACTCGAACGCGGTTTAGTATCTCGAGCGTCTTGTGTGACACTGGCACATTGTAAAGCTACTCCACTTAGCAGTTCAATAAAGCACTAAGTCTTAGTTTGCACTTCCCTCTGGCGTGAACCACCCTTTCAGCTCTGGCCCTTTACCCCAGAGTGATGCATTAGACCTCTGCACTGATATTCAGGATGAGCTTTGAGTGCTCAGCTGCTTCCCTGCTTTACGTCATTCGGCCCCTGAAGTCACCCAGGCCGCCTTCCAATGCCTCGATTGTTAAAGGGGGCGTGAGGGCACAAGAGGAGGGGACTCGTAATATTTGGTTTGCTCTTTCTGCGTTTGACGTGTAACTCTCTCTCTTACTTTATTCTGGCTTATGTTTCCATTGACGTGATAGTCTAATAATGATGTAATTGCTGCATAACCTGCCTACTGCAGGTTATGCAACTATTGTCTGTGCATAGCTTCTATTTCTTCTGGTAGCTGTCATCAAACTGCTTTTGATGCATTGACGTAAAAGTTATTTAAAGGGACAGTGCACCCAAAAATGTAAATTCTGTCATTTACTCAAACTCAAGTTGTTCCAAACCTGTATTAGTTTCTTTTTCTTTTGATCGCAAAAGATATATTTTTAAGAATGTTGGTAACTGAACAGTTGACGGCAGCCATTGACATCCATTGTATGGAAAAAAATAATATGGGAGTCAATGGCTACCGCCAACATTCTTTAAAATGTCTTTATGTTCAACAGAAGAAACAAACTCATACAGGTTTGGAACAAGTAGAGGGTGAGCAAATGATGATGACATTTCATTTTTGAGTGAACTATCCCTTTAAATATAAATTAAATAATCACAGCATTCAGTTTAAATATAAGATTCCTTGAGAAAAAGAACACCTCTGCATTTTTTCCAAATAACACACTGTAAATGAACATACATGTACAGGTAATGTTTTCATGCACTTATAAGTGCAATTAAATAAAAATGTACAGTAGTTTAATTTTATATTGAATGCAGTTAGCTGAACTCTGCCTACGTCTTCAGCTTAAATTATAAGTTTGAACTTAAAAAATAAATTTAAATTGAGTTCAACTGAACAAGCATGCTGATATAACTTTACAGTGCATTTTTGAACCACTTAAGTAGAGTGCAGCTCATATATGTAATTTCATATTTATATGTGTTTTATTTATGTTAAAATATGCTGCTGAATGTACAGACAAGCATTTATGCTAAACTAAAATATACTTTCATGTCAGTTCTGTTGAACATTGTGTGTTATGTATTTACATTTGTAATGATAAAGTTGCACTTTAGTGCATTATTATAAACAAAAGTATTTAAAATGTACTGTATTGTAAAAGTACTGTACTTTAAAATTTAAAAGTAAAACTTTTAATGTAACATTACAAAGTACACTTTTCAAATGTGTTATGTTACTGATATATTGTCTGCAAGTGCATTTTTTAATACTTTTACGATTTGAATCGTAAGTGCACATTCAATATAATTAAGTGCATTGTTTTCACAAAGGATATTGCAATATAAAATTATTTTATTTTATACAAACTAGAAATGAATAAATGGATTCCTTTTAGATTGGCCAAATGAGAAACTTAAAAGAAAATCCAAACTTCTTTCTTCCCTATAAAGAAAATGCATGTGTGACCAAGTTTCAAAAACACAAAATATTCCATATGACTTATGCACTGTGTGAACCAAGTCATATGAAGCTGTTTGTGTGAAGAATAGACTTAAAGTCTATTAAAGTTTATTTACAAAAAAAGCTTGTTTTGAAACACTTTCATTGAACTCATTTTGCGTTCCACAGGAGGAAGTCTTCTGACTTATTATTTTTAAACCTTGCCATAAACCCACTGATTGATAATAGCGATGTAGCAGATGTTAGTACGTGATTGTTTGAGGGTTGTAAAAATAAAAAACTCCTAGGAAGAGATTTTTATGCTACTCTGTTCATTATCTCCATGTTTCCATTCATCTTGTCTTTCCTGTTACTATTTATCGATATTGCATTCACGCTCCACCTGGCATCTACTCCCAGTGCCGTCATGTGATTTCATAAGAGCAGTAATGTTTTCCTGATGATGAAGGAACGAAGAGGATCCAGTCAGCTCGTCTCCACTTATTGCAATCATGAATCTCGTGCAAGGGAAATGGCGCGCATTCCGGCTATTTCACAAGTCATTTGCCCGTCTGAGTGTTGACAATGAGGCTGGCCGGGTGTCCTTCAGGCACTCACTTAGCACATACAGCAATAATAGCCATGTCATCTCAATTTAGACTGTGTGAAATGCGCTCCGCCTTGTTCTTAAAAGCTGTTTTCTCCCATGTAATTCTTCTCCGGCCTTCGGGTTAGTAGCAGTCTCTTCTCATTTCTCACACAAACCTCACGCGCCGAGCAGCATGTGTTTAGAGTCTGCGATACAGCGTGAGTCTCTTCAGATGATCTGCAGTCTCAGTGTTGATTTTAATGCTTAATTTAGTGCTCTCCATTATGCCTCCGCTCATCTGACTCATTCCGGTTGAATACTAATTGTAGGTGCTCGTTAGCTGTGTTATTTGTGCGTCACGAGCCGCCGCTTACATATGTTTTAGAAACTTCTGTAGTTCTTCTTGATAATTGCTGTGTGTATCAGCAGGTGAGAAATTCATTGTCTTCTGGGTGACTTGTGCAATATACACGATAAAGCAAGGTTATATACTTTATGGCGTTATAAATAGGTACAGAGAATACAGCATGCACAAAGCCGCCCCAAAGGTTTTGCTCTCGCATTGTGCTTACATCAGAGTAAGCCATGCAGAAAATGACACACTGGAGTCACAGCAGAAAACACAATAACAACATGCCACAAAGGCAAAAATCATTGTTCTCATTATCGTTATCTTGTGGCGTAAAGTTACCTGAGCAGTAAAACTGCAGCTGATATTAAAGACGTATTTCATTCAAAAATGGAAATATATCTTATTTTATATATAACTCTATCTTTCTGTGTGACCTTCGTCTTCACAGCATGCATGTTTAATATTGTATGTTTTGTTGCATTCAGGTTTTCAATTGCTTTTGCAATTCATTTTTCATTTGCAAGGATAATCCATGGCTATGTGCATTAAATGATTGCACAATGCCGAAGGCGTAGGTTTGATTTTTTTTGTCATTGGTGGAGACATAACGACAGACAACAGACATTTAATCGTCCCTACTAAATTCTACGCCCTTGAAAATCATAACGAGCTGACTTTGGAAACTATAGTTCTGTCCTTAAATATAAAGAGGTCAAACAAAAGATTTCACAAAAAGCTTATGGACATAATTCTAATTTAAGTCAGCCATTGAAGCGGATTGCTGATTTTGTCATTCTTCTGATTAAGATGTCAATTCTATTAATTCTAAAGCAGTGAAAATTGTATCTCTCTTTTCATCCTATGTGTCTTGTTAAAAATGGGAAAAAAACCATGGTTACTATAGTTTAACAGTGATAACCTTGGTTTTGCTACACTAACCATAGTTTACAACCCCAATCTAAATCAAATCATTCGCGATGCGCGGTGATCGATCTGAATCGCGAATCATTCAATTTGTGAAATGATTCGCGAGCCCGCTACGAAGTTTCGATCGGGTCTTCGGAGCGTGAATTGCAAATCGTCCAATTCGCAAAATAATTCGCTAACCCGCTCCAAATTTCCGATTTGAATCAAAAGATTCACTAACCCGCTCGGAGCGCGCGCAGATCGCGAATCATTCAATTCGCAAAATGATTCACGAACCCGCTCTAAAGTCCCGATTTGAATCAAAAGATTCACTAACCCGCTCGGAAGTTCAGAATCATTCATCAAAATGATTCGCAAACCCGCTCCGGAGCATGATCGCGAATCATTCAATTTGCTAAATGATTCACGAACCCGCTCTAAAGTTCCGATCTGAATCAAAAGATTCAGGAACCTGCTCGGAGCGCGGATCGCGAATCATTCAATTCGCTAAATGATTCGCGAAACATGCTCCGGAGCAGGATCGCGAATCATTCAATTTGCTAAATGATTCACTAACCCACTCTAAAGTTCAGATCTGAATCAAAAGATTTACAGGAACCCGCTCGGAGCGCGGTTCGCGAATCATTCAATTCGCTAAATGATTCGCGATCCATGCACCGGAGCAGGTTCGCGAATCATTTAATTCACAAAATGATTCACGAACCCGTTCTAAAGTTCCGTTCTGAATCAAAAGATTCACGAACCCGCTCGGTGCGCGGATCGCGAATCATTCAATTTGCTTAATGATTCGCGAACCCGCTCCGATCTGATTAAAAAGATTCACGAACCCGCTCGGTGCGCGGATCGTTTAAATCGTTCAATTCGCAAAATAATTCGCGAATCCGCTCTAAAGTTCCGATCTGAATCAAAAGATTCACGAACCCACGAATCAATCGGAGCGGTTCCAGCGTAAACGATTCGCTCAATTGAATCGGTTTGTCTGTTCCTCCGGTTTTCGCGTCTTTAGCCATGTTTACACGACACTGTTAGTACTACTGCTGGCTTAGCTCGCTAGTTTTATGACATTAACTGAAACAAGCGAAAAAGTACGTGTTTACGTTTATAAAATATCAATATTTCCATTCCAAAGATAACATTCTACACAAATCTAAGAACATATTCAGCTAAGGTAACCGGTTTACTGCTAATAGTGAAAACAGTCCATTAAAGTGACAAGCTGCACCTCAAAATGCGTGTTAGATGGAAACATTGTGCATTATGATCGAGTTTGTAGCTTAATTCACTATATTTTGAGCACTGCAGTACAGTTGGTGACAGTTCAATAGGAAATCCTTTGAAAACATCCAGTCATCTCACACCATGCAAGTGAATGTTCAATTTATCAGTACATATTGTAATAAATACTTGAGAAATTATTGTTGTACCTGATTGTATTAGTCTATAAAGAGTGATAGTTAATGTAAAAATAGCAAATGGGATAAACAGATGAACAGCATAACAACATAAAGTTAAAGAGGGCAAACCTTATGATTCTACTGAACTTATGTTCTAAGCACTTCGGCTACTTTATATGTTCTTACTCCGCCCATGTATTAAATGTGTGTCCATGAAAGCGCACAGTTTTCTAGTGTATTTACGGTATTGGTATATTAGTAGGAACATGTCCCTAGTGTCCCTACTAAATTCTACACCCTTGTACAATGTGCATTAATCTAATTGCGCACTTAGCCATGGATTGTCATGCTTACACCATGATCACTTGTCAGCATGGACAAGTTAAAGCTGTCATTAGCTAAATGTGGTAGGCACATGTTTTTTGGGATTTGTTGGATCAGCGTTAACCCTTTCAGCATCTCTTGGCATCGATCTTGCTTGTTTTCGCCAATTGAAATCAATGTTGAAACAGCCTTTGTCAGGTTTTGTAATGTCTGAGAAGTGGCCCACTATAATCTGGTTACTGTCTGCGTTGGTTTGCGTCTGTCAGTGTGGTTTTAAGTGGCCTGTAGGAATGCAGACTATATAAAATCTTGCATAATTACAGCCCTAGTAATGTACTGCCAGTTATGTTATGTAATAAAGGTTAAGCAATAAATGATATTGATAGTTTTGACAGTGAATCGTTACCACTGGGATTCATCTTGAGGGTAAAACTTGACCTTCAGCCCTCCTTATCCTGGTCCGAAAGTTTTTGCCAGCAATGTAATCCTCCACCTTGGATTGGACTGAGACCATTTGAATTACTACATCAATCAATCAATTCACCGAAAAATCTTTTACTTGGAAGTGCCACTGTTACAGAATTAAAATGGGTTGCAAATGCAGTTTCATGTTGACTTTAGAAGTACATTTGCAACAAGTCGTAGTTGCAATGCTTTTTTTAGTTGTTTTTACTTCAAAACAACACAAAGGATGTTGAAAATAGGATTTATTTTAGTGTAAAATTATGGTTCTGGAGTGTTTAATGTAGGATGTACTGACAACACAGAGCCTGTGACCTGGCAAGAAAACGTCTGCAAGTTGTAAATTGATCTAGGAGCTTTTGCTGTCACGACTATTTGCAGACTTCAGCAGCATGGAAGAAAGAGACCCAGATGGCACTACAGAAATGAAATGTGGAGTGCCGCACCTGATCAGTCTCCACACAGGGAACAAAAGAGCAACAGGGGAGCTGTCAGGAAGTCTTTCAGCGGCGGTTACGAAATGCCGTAGACTGCTGCACAGTGGGACCGCAGTGTTATTCCTCATTAAGCGGATGCATTCCTGTAAGATTTCATTTGAGGTCGTAATCATTTAAATACAAATGCGCCCTTTAGTATGTGTCATTTTTATTGGAAAAACAGCACGAGCGTGATACTTTCCGCTCGTATCCCAGCTTCCATTTTTAGTACGAAGAACTTTGCACTTTTCTGTCCTAAACTTTATATGACAACAATAAAGATTGTGTGTTTTCCAGACTCGTTTTACTGCTAGTAAGAATTAGCTGTTTAAATCTGTATGGGGGTCACATGGGCTTTATGTCCAGACTACTAGATCTCTTGACAGCCTCGAGCAAGAGTCTTTGTATGAGTAATTTATAAACTTTATAAAACCAACTAAAAATAGCCCCACTCTGCATTCATATTCCTCCATTTATAAATGAAGCTTGAAACTTGAAAGAGTGGAGGCACGAGCCTGTGAAAGCAGCGATATAGGTGGCTCTCGCTCATGAGCTTACGGTCATTAGAAGTGTGTGTCTGTCCGTTCAGCCCAGACGTTTGCTTTTCATTTGGCTGGAGGTTAATTTCCCCACATCTCACGCTTGTCCGATGCCAGCCAAGCTTGGAATTGGATTTTCACGCAGACTTTCACGACGCTATTTAACCCAAGGCCCTGGACCCGCAGGGAAACCTGTTTGCATGACTGATCGTTCGTACATGCTTCGGGAGTTGTGCAAAAACTCACAGCACATTGCCGATTCTGATCACAGGTCTGATTTCATGTCTCTGATCAAATAGAAAACCAATGAGCACCATATGGACAGTGCTTCAGTGCTTCTTGAAATTCACTGTGTGTTTTCAGAGGAAAGCCATGTGTGGCCTGATGGGACTTGCTGGTGTATACAGATGATCGATAATTCATGGTGTCATGTTTTACCTAAAAATTTGAACTCTATGACTACAGACAGTCACATATATGACCACTGAGCTGTTTGACATTACTGAAATTTATATTTATTGCTTAAGGCAAGATCTGTTTGGATTTTATAACATTTCAGGCTCCTGGAATTAAAACATCCAAAATACACCTTTAAGTGTTTATTTTATTACACTTTATCTATTTACGTCAGTAGGTTTCGATTGCAATACACATCTTTAAACGTTTAAAAGTGTTTTTTTCTACTGCACTGAGCCAGAAATCTCCATTTCAAGTCTACTTACACACCAAACTTTAGTTTTATTCCTGTCTATTTTCTGAAGGTTTTTACTGAGATTTTTTATAGTTTGCTTTTTATAATTAGCCTGTTTTTATTTTCAAAAACATATAATTTTAGGTTTGTTTTCTGATAATTGGGTAATTTTTCATTAATATTACTATTTTTTTCTATTATTTTATTTGACTTTAATATTATAAATATTTTTAATGTAGGGAACGCATATAAGTTATCCCAGTAAAAGGTACAGTATACACTGTCATTGTTTTATGTGGCTAAATCTTGTAATATAATTAATAATGTAATCTTTGTGATTACTTATTGTCTCACACAGATTTTTATTTTATTTTTTTTAAATTAAAAAAAGAAATCAGAACAAATGATTCGAGATCCATGCTCCGAAGTCTCGATCTGACCCTGATCTGAATCTAATGATTTGCAAAGCCGCACCAAAGTTTCGATCTGAATCAAATGATTTGTGAACCCACTCTGAAGTTCTGATCTGAATCAAATGATTCACCAAACCGCACCGACGTTTCGATCTAAATCAAATGATTTGCAAAGCTGCACCAGAGTTCTGATCTGAATCAAATCAAATGATTTTGATGAAGTTCTGATCTGGAAACGTTGTGCATTATGGTTGAGTTTGTAGCTTAATTCACTATATTTTAAAAAGTTTGACCACTGCAGTTCAGTTTGTGACAGTTCTATGGGAAATCGGTTGAAAGCATCCAGCCACCTCATAACATAGAAGTGAATGTTCAATTTATCAGTTAAAAAAAACAATCAAACAAGCCATTATTTACATTTTATCACAGTGCTTTGAATCTCACTGTGTAGTTATTAAAATAAAGGCTGTTTATCCCTTGCCTCGGGCACCATATGAGTCAGAGCCACTACTGTTGGAACTGTGGTGTTGTCTCAAGCTCGCCTGCTTTTTTTCCACCACGATTGCTTTCATCCCTTTAGATAGCGCTTACAGGTGCCACGGTGAAAAATCAATACGCTGGTTGAGCACGTACACAGAAGTGGCTCTGTGACATCCATCATTGACAGGGCTGTGGTTGGCATAAGCAGCAACAGACCATGGCTGACAGTCAGCCCAAGAATTGCAAGTCTTCCAGCCAGAATTTCTTCACAGCAGACTGGGTGTAGGTGTGAAAGGCCAAGCGGTGGTAATTTGTTTATTGCTCGCTAATATCAGCCAAAGACACGTTAAAATATAAGGCCCAAGTCCCTGAGGACATCTTGGGCATGTGATGATTTTAATGAGCGTCTTGCATATTGTTCTTTATGCAATAAAGCAATTGCTGTAATTGTGTCACCTCATTTTAATTATGTTTGGTTTTATTAACACTGGCTGAAGTAAATGCAGCCAGAACAATGAGAGAACATTAAGCCCATTATGCTTATGCGTAGCCTTAGTTATGCTGTCCCAATTCAGCTGTTTAGAGAAATGGGAATACTCTAAAAAGAGCATGACTTTTATTGTGGGCCAAATTGATCCAATTTAAAACAGGCACTTTAATTAAAACAAAAAGAAGCTGGTGCTTACAACCTTCAAAGTTGCAAACCAATAAAAAACAAAGTGAACTGCACTACTGTTCAATACTTTGGTGGTCAGTATTTATTTTTTTAAAGAAATTATATTAAATTAACAAAGTGTGACAGTAACATTTAGAATGTTACAAAAGCTGTTCTTATAAATGTTCTATTCATTAACAATTCTTGAAAGAAATTTTGGTTTGTACAAAAATATTAAGCAGCTGTTTTCGATATTAATAATCGGAAATGTTTTTTTGAGCAGCAAATCACAAGAATTTCATTAGAATGATTTCTGAAGGATCACGTGACAGTAATGATCCTGAAAATTCAGCTTTGCATCACAGAAATAAATTACATTTTAAAATATGTTCTAACAGAAAACAGTTTATTTTACAATTATTACTGTATTTTTGATTAAATAAATGTAGCATTGAAATTACTGGACTTGGACTTGAACCGTTAATTATTTAATTTGTGAAATGATTCAAGAACCCACTCCAAAGTCCCGATCTGAATCAAATGATTTGCGAAGCCTCTCCGAAGTTCCGATCTGAATCAGATGATTCACAAAGTCACACCGAAGTACCAATTTGAATCAAATAATTCGCTAAGTCGCACTAAAGTCCCGATCTAAATGAAATGACTTGTGAACCCACTCTGAAGTTCCGATCTGAATCAAATGATTCACAAAGCCACTCTGAAGTTCTGATCTGAATTAAATGATTTGCAAAGCTGCACTAAAGTTCCGATCTGAATCAAATGATTTGTGAACCCGCTCTGAAGTCCTCATCTAAGTATAATTATTTGCGAAGCCGCTCCGAAGTTCCA
Source organism: Labeo rohita (assembly GCF_022985175.1). Classification (NCBI taxonomy): domain Eukaryota; kingdom Metazoa; phylum Chordata; class Actinopteri; order Cypriniformes; family Cyprinidae; genus Labeo; species Labeo rohita. Next base: position 3,840,921 of record NC_066882.1, on the reverse strand, counting down.
ATCTGAATCAAATGATTCACAAAGCCACACCAAAGTCCCAATCTAAATCAAATGATTCATAGACCTGCTCCGAAGTTCTGATATAAAGCAGAAAATTCAGCTTTGCATCACAGAAATAAATTACATTTTTAAAATATATTCTAATAGAAAACAGTTATTTTTAATTGTAATTTTTACAATATTAGTGTATTTTTTTATATAATAAATGTAGCATTAAAAACATTCAAATATCTTAAAACACAGAACCTTAAAAATTGGTTAACTGACTCAACTACAACTGAAAAACGACCAAATGTCTAATTCACAAAGAGTGCTGGATTGCAGCAAAGTCGTCTGACACTAGCTGGGAATGATTTAAGACTGTGAGTAATGCTTGCTCAGTGCTTCTGACCTGCTAACAATACTCCCTCTCGCTGCTGCAAATCTCCCAAGCCCAAACCTTTCCAAATTTGTTACAGATGAATGATATGTGGTTCCTGTTCAAACTCCCCCATATAAAGAGTCAATAAATTGCATCAGGATGTTATTTGGGGACCTAACGTAGGCATTTCAGTGGAGTTGTGTTGTCAATTAGACACAACAGATGACTCAGGACACCTGTTTTGTTTCCAGCAAGGTGAAATGTGTCAATTCTGCACCACCAAATGGAATTAAAAAAAATTTGGACAAGCATCAATGCCTTCAAGCCAAATGCAACCCAAACTCTGACCTGTAGGGGCACAGGCGATATTAATGCATTGGGGTAGCGCATGTTGTAGCTCTAAACATGCTTTGGTGAACACATGGTTGGGTTAGCAGACTCCTTGGCCAGAGGCATGGATGTAAACAGGAACCTCGACACACACAGACTGAAGCTTTGACACATCTGGGTTAAGGAGAGAGAAAAAGAGAGACCTGTCCCGTTCAGTCGAAGGGATTGTGAGTAAAGTCTGTCCTCTGTGGCTTTTTCTCACTCTTTGAAATACCAGACATCTCCAAACACGCATCCTTCACAGCCACAAGGCACAACATCCGCGGCTCATCTCACAATGTGCAGTCGATGGCAAAGTGTGAGGCTTAGAACGTGATGGGAAGTGAATGGCGAAAGGTTGTGCAAGGGGTAAAGACCTTTCGGGGCATGGTCCTTAAATCTTCTGTTCTTCAACAAGTCAGAGATTGTTTCTCTCAAAGAAAATAGTTTAACTTTTGAGTTTTAGCAGCAGCCAGGTGTTTCTTTGAGGGCTTTTGTTGTGCAGTTACATTTTTTTATAAATTTTTATGACACTTTTGTGAGTCACGAAGTTACAACTTGATTACTTCACCTTTTAAACTTTCCTCTCTCAAACTGAAAGTAGTTTTGTTAAGTGAGTGGCATTTATTTATCAGTCAGGAGTTTTTGTTTTTCCCGTAACCCTATTTATGTTTTTTACAGAGACCAGTCATAGACTATACAGTATACACTTAAAAATAAATTAATACTTTTATTCAGCAAAGAGTGCATTAAATGGATCAGAAGTATAAGTACAGACATTTATAATGTATAAAGAATAAGAACAGAGCTCAGAATGCTATAGATAAAGGTGCTGTATGTAGTTTTTTGACTGTACTGTGCTAAAGTATAAAAATACCATATGTTTGCATATATTTTTTCTCCCCAAAACGATACTACAGCCAGTTATTCTACTTTAAAATGTACGTTCTGTGTCGGAATGGCTGTTTTTGTTTTGATCTGTGTGACTCCGCCCACTGCCAGTTTACCAAATAGTATTTCAACAGTCCGGTTGCCAGTTTGTAGAAAACACAGCATCTGCAGCCATGGAAGCCAGCAATGAACTGAGTCAAAGATCACAGATTCTGTGTGACCTAAAAAGCCTCAGCATCCATCTAAAAAACTCTGTGATCAGAGGAATATTAAAATGTGGATAAATCACCTTCCATTGTCATTTGCATTCCTGTCGCATGTCCTCAATCTGGCAACCCGCTGCATTTTTCCATACTGCACCTTTAATGTGAGCAGTGTCATTTAACCAACAACCTTGAGCTGGTTAGAATGGCGGATCAGAAAGGTTAAGAATCCATAGCAGCTTGACAGAAAGTGTTTTTTTTTTCAGTCTTCCAGATGCTTGATAGGTTGACGTTTTGTCAGTCAGGGCCACTGACAGGTCAACATCCTTCAGGCTTTTCAAGGTTGTTGTCTTTCACATGCATATTGAAAATGCATTTTCCAAGACAATGTATACCTGTGGTTGCATATTAATATTTCTAGCAACATTTACACTACCACTCAAACGTTGTTGAACAGTAAGGTTTTTAATGTTTTTTTTTTTAAAGAAGTCTCTTCTGCTCACCAAGCCTGCATTTATTTGATGAAAAAATGTACTCAACTGTTTTAAATATTGATAATAATAATAATAATAAATTTTGGAATGGCAAATCAGCATTTTAGAATGATTTCTTAAGGATCATGTGACACTAAAGACTGGAGTGATGATGCTGAAAATTTAGCTTTGATCGCAGGAATAAATTACATTTTAAAATATATTCAAATAAAAATCTGTTATTTTAAATAATAAAAATATTTCAAAATTGTACTGCTTTTGCTGTATGTTGGATCAAATAAATGCAGGCTTGGTGAGCAGAAGAGACTTTAAAAAACATTAAAAATCTTACTGTTCAAAAATCTTTGACTGGTAGTGCAATTAATTAATGTTAATCATTTTGAATGTACTATATGGCAGGACAAATGATGAATATTCAACATCTTTACCTTTCCTTCCAGGTACTATGCCATCTGTTGCCAGCCGCTGGTTTACAGGAATAAGATGACACCGCTGAGAGTGGCTCTAATGATCGGAGGATGCTGGATAATCCCAACCGTTATTTCCTTCCTACCCATAATGCAAGGCTGGAACAGTATTGGTATAAATGATTTGGTGAGTCACATCCATCAGATGCTCGACTGTTTGCGCTGATAAGGTTTGCGAAGGCAGTCTGACTTTGATTCTTGTAATAATGATGTTTCTTTCATTCTCTCTCACCTTGCAATCAGGGCATGCGTAGATTATTAAAATGCTCTATAAAAAGTGCAGGAAGCGATTATAAGGGAAACTTGTGACGCATGCAAGGTTTTTATCAGGCATCTTCTTGGCTTTCTATACATTTTACAAAATGCAATTAGGCATCCATGCATAGAAGCCAAGCTACTGTCCGTGTTTCTAGGAAAGCAATTGCAGTACACAGGGGCTCTCATAAAAACCAGCTTTGAGGGTTGGGATGATTGAGGAGAAAATTAAATGCCATAGTCTCAGGTAGGGAACTTAATCCATTACTTAGCAGTAAACAAACAAAAATGGCCCTGGGTGAAGACTGATGCACCATAATTAAGTCACGCTGGAGAAAGGAAATGGTTTTCTCTGTGGTTTCCACGTGCTTGTCGTAAATGTAATGTTTCATGTGACACCATTTCTGTTTTACTCTGCTGTTTTCAGGATGGGCTGTATCTGATACAGGCTTTCCCATATGAAAAGATAATATTTAAATTTAGTACAAAGTTAAAACAAATAAATGTTTTTGCACAATTAATTTAAATCGTGATATAGCTTCATGCGATTTTCAACATCTTAATGCAGGTTGGTTCACAGTAAACGCTGCTCCTCACAAACTCATTTAAAGGAGTAGTTCACTTCCAGAACAAAAAAATTACAGATGATGTCCTCAACCTTTTGTCATCCAAAATGTTCATGTCTTTCTTTCTCCAGTCGTAAAGAAATTATGTTTTTTGAGGAAAACTTTTCAGGATTTCTCTCCATATAGTGGACTTCTAAACATAAAGGGCTCTAAACAATCCCAGCCAAAGAATAAGGGTCTTATCTAGCAAAAATTGATAATTTATATACTTTTTAAACTTCAAATGCTCATCTTGTCTAGCTCTGCGTGTATTCTGTGTATTACGGTTCAAGACACTTAGGGAAGGTCAAAAAACTCCCATCTCATTTTCTTCTCCAAATTCAAAATTGTCCTACCTCGCTGTTTTAACTTTTTTTGTCATTACATCTGCAGTGTTGTAGGATGATTTTGAAGTTGGAGGAGAAAATGAGATGGGTGTTTTTTGACATACCCTAACTGTGTTGAATCGGAATGCAGAGAGTTTACACAGAGCTGAACGAGACGAGCATTTCAGCTTAAAAAGTATATAAATTGAATTTTTTTTTTCTTTTTTTTCTTTTCTTTTTGCAAGATAAGACCCTTGTTCCTTGGCTGGGATCGTTTAGAGCCCTTTGAAGCTGCTTTGAAACTGCAGTTACCATACCGTACACCATAAAAGTCCACTATATGGAGATAATTCCTGAAATGTCGTCTTAAAAAAAAAATATATTTCTTTACGAAAGTAAATTATCTATACATTATTGTTCTGGAAGTAAACTTCTCCTTTAACTTGTGTCTTGGGAGCACAGTGTGTGTTAGATTCACTTTTTTTTTTTTTTTTTTTTTACACGTTTGCACAATTTTTCAAAATTTCTGTGGATAGAAGTTTACAGCATTTCAGTAAAATTCCACTGAGATAACAACTCAAAGATTAAAAATGTGAAAGTTAAGAATTATATTCTAACTTGCAGTGTAAAATGACAATTATTAGGCCTATAATTAATATATACTATATATATTTCTTTTATTTTACAGGGCAATTGTGATATATATATATATATATATATATATATATATATATATATATTTTAAATAGTTAAAACAACAACAACAACAGCAATAATAATAATAATAATAATAATAATAATAATATGCCCAATGTTATATGTGAAGAGTTTATTTGCAAAAACAGATAACTCCATTTTTTTTTTATTTTCAGAAATCATGTTTTTTATTGTGGATTCCAAGAAATATCAATTAAGTAATAAGTAATGATAACTTAAACAAATACAGGTAACTTAACAAAATTAAAGTTCATTCAAAGTATGTTTTTTATGTATTAAATGTTTGTTTTGTAGCAAAAGCAGACAACTCCACTTCAAGTTTCAAAGTTGAAACAAAAACACTCGTTTTATCTTTGTGATCTCATCAGCTGACAATGTAGACACCTGACAAGCTTTGTTGTTGTGATCACAGACTATATGGTTGTGATTACATGCAATACAGGGAGCAGCTTTTCCCTTTCCATTGTAACATACTGCTTTAGCAGGGTTCCATGAAAAAACTTTCATTTTCCTTTTATGCTCTGAAGAAGTTCATCTAAATGATCAGTCCTTGATCACTTTTAGTCAACTTTGACGATACTCCTCTCATCTAGTGCGTCTTTTCAGTGATTGGCAGCCTTGTCACCTGACCTGAATACAGCGCATACATTCGCTAAAATGGACTTATCGGCTTCTGTTCACAAACAACAAGGGCGCTTGTCGACTTCTGCAGTAAAACGTGAACTCACAATGCCTTGGAAGTAGAGAATACCAGCTTTATTGACACAACGTGTTTAGAGTTCATATCGCTCTATGTGTGGAGAATAACGCTCAGTATTTGCTCAGTTTTTGCAAATAAACTCTTCATTTGCAGCCCTATATATAAATAATTATAAAATATAAACAATCAAAATAAAACACTTACTGAAAACAATTAAATATTTTTCTGGCCAAGAAATTTTACATCTAAGGGGTTCAGCTTGCAAAAAAGCTTGGGAACCCCTGAGCTAATATATGTCAGAAATAATCAAGACTTAAAGTGGTTTCTCTGCCCAAGTTTGTAGCTTCCTTCAAACTGCTTTTCAAGAAAAAAAAATAATAAAAGAATGAATTAGCATTCTATTCAAAGTAAATAGTTGGCGTTCTGCTGTCTGGAGTCTCTTGTGTTGGTTCACAGGCATTACATTAATGGCTACCTTTACTTCACATTTTCACAGATGTGAATGAGTCAAGCTTCCCGTTCTGCCAGAAGCTCTTCTCAAAGGAACTAATTAGCGGTTTGATATTGAATATCAATGATAGCGTGGGCCAAAGTCCAGCTTACTAAAAAAAAAAGCTCTACACTGATGCCAAATATGCTTGCAGTTCATAAGTGTTTTTTTTATTATTGATAGTGTTGGGTTTAGAGCTTGGAGGGTTCAGCGTTATGATTTGAGGGTGTTGGGAGGAGCAGACAGGAGAGAGACGCAAATGAACAGTGATTAATAGCTCTCATCAAGACACTTCCCTCTGTGGATCAAATCAGTACTAGCCTGTTTGTAAACAGTATGTATCTGTATATGTTTAATTTATGATGCTCACTGCTCTAGATGAGATTTAAAAAAAACATGAGTGTTAATTTCTCTCATCAAGCTCTCTTTGCTTACAATGACTCGCCATTTAGTCTTTGCTATTGTTCATGTTAATTGTGGGGTTAACCATTATGTTTCTAATGTATGTCACTAATTGCACAATAATTAAATACAATAACATTTCTAATTGGAACATGCTTTGATGGGATAACAGTCTGAAATGGTTCTCTGTGGGGATTTTTATGGCTTATACAGCCAAAAATAACAAAATATATGAAGTATGCTCTTTATATTTAAATGTTTGTGTGTAAGATGTGCAATTTTGGGTCAGTAGAATATTTTTATATTTTTTAAATCATCTCATGCTCACTAAGGCATCAAAATACAATAAAGACAGTAATACTGCAAAATGCATGCTTGCTAAAAGAAAGTATTAACTTCTTTTATAAATACATAAATCTTGCTGCCGCCAATCTTTTGCTAAATCAAAGCTGCCTTTTTTAAAGCAGACACTTTATGGTCTGTACTATACAGTATGGATTACTTTAAGAGCCTAGAGCTGATGAGAGCAGCTATATGCTACAGAAAGACAGACTGCAAATGAGTCAAGACACGTAGCTCTGTCTCTGTGATTTTCCTCAGACAAGCTGTCATTGTTCAAGAAAGAGTGACGTCACTGTCTGTTCACACTAGGTGGATTTAATGAGTTGAATGTGCATGTCAGTCCCAAAAATACTAGTAAATGTGTGATGAGTGACAGCCGTCGTGTGTATGTGGCCATGAAGATGACATTCATATACAATTAAGGGTAAAGGTCAAAGGTCATCACTCATGATAGTTTGAATGCATTATCACACCCTGAATGACTTTACAAAATCTTTCCACACTAGACGACATCATGCATCAGAGGCCGAATTTAATTGTAGGGGAGTGTAATTAATTCACTAGTTACAAACTTAATGCGCTTAATATAGTGCCTCACGTCACTGGATTTGAATGTCAAGCATATTTTATTAATATGAACTGGAGAGGTGTATTTTGGGAACGGGATATTTACAGACTCATGCCCTCTAGCTAAGGTCTCTTCCACACCTGAAGGTGCTTGTGTTTGACCAGATGAAGTATTGTAAGTAGTCACCTCTGCTCTTAAAACGTCTCCTCAAATGACTGTTCCCTGAAGCCAGAGACACACTGGGTTGAATATTAATGAACGGACACAGAGGGAGAAGCTGCTGAGCATTTAAAACTAGTAAAAGAATGTCCTACACTTTTAAAAACAAAAGTTCTTTATTGGAATCTGTGAAAGAACTTTTAACATTCTATTTTACAAAAGGTTCTTTATAGTGGAAATAGGTTCTTTTGATTTTTTTAAAGTGAAGTCAAGTTATTTATGTAACGCTTTATAGAATATTATTTTCAGTCCACTTTAGACAAACTAAGTTACTTTGCAGCTGCATTCAGTGTATTAGAAGACTGTCTGCTCAGTATCTGATAGAACCTTATTTTGTTGCTCCATCAACAGAAATTTTACTGACTATAAGTAACTTTGCAAGTGCAACTCAACTTATTCTCCTAACCCTTACAGTCTACTAAAACTCTAATGATGGTTAGTTGAAATGTAGTTACCTATGGCAAAGTTACTAGTTGTTAGTATAGAATGTCTAAAGTGGACTATCAGAATAAAGTGTTTTGTTTCAAATCAGCTTTACTGTAATGAACTGGGGAAAAAAACTGATGCAAATGTCTTCAAATATGAGACAAATTCGGCTGTAAAGCAACTTTAAGCTAGATTAAAAAATTCGTCGAAACAAACTTTGATGTTGGCTTGAGAAAGACTGACCAGAAAGTTTTACAAGTTTTAGAAAGTTTTTAAAGATTTTTAAAGTTTGTCGGTTGTCAGTCTGAAGTAGATTGAAGATTAAAGTAGTTTTAAAGCTTGAAGCTTGAGTGTTTTGAAGGCAATACAGTCTGTCAGATAGATAGATAAACAGATAGACACATAGCATGTTACTAGCATGTTACCAGAATGTTTATAGCATGATAAACATGTTACTAGCATGTTGCTAGCAAGTTATTAGCATGATTAACACGTTGTTAGCATGTTGCTAGCATGTTTCTAACATGATTGGCAAGTTACTAGCATGCTGATAGCATGTTTAACATTTTGCTAGCATGTTATTAGCATGTTTTAACATGATTAGTATGTAGTTAGCATGTTTCTTGTTTTAGCATGATTTGCATGTTGCTAGCATGATTAACAAGTTACTAGCATTTTGTTAACATGATTGCATGCTAGCATGTTGCTAGCATGTTTTTAATGTGAGGAGCATGTCGCTAACATAATTAGCAAGCTACTAGCATGTTTCTAGCATGATTAGCAAGCTACTAGCATGTTGCTAATATGATTAGCAGGTAACTAGAATATTGTCAGCATGTTTCTAACATCATTAACATGTAGTTAGCATGTTGTTGATATATTTCTTGGATGATTAGCATGTTATTAGCATGTTGCTAGCAAGATTAACGCGTTAGCTTGTTTTTACTATGATTAGTATATTGATAGCATGTTTTAGCACATTGACACCATGATTATCATGTTGCTAGCTTGATTTAGTACATTTATAGCATGTCTTAAGATAGTTGCTAGGCTAGTGAGCATGTTTCTAACATGATTGGCAAATTATTAGCATGTTGTGATAACATGTTTTTAGCATGATCAGCATGTTGCTAGCTTGTTATTAGCATATTTTAACATGATTAGTATGTAGTTAACATATTTCTAAAATGTTTTAGCATGATTGCCTGTTGCTAACATGATTAGCAAGTTACTAGCATATTGTCAGCATTTTTTAACATCATTAACATGTAGTTAACATGTTGCTGATGTTTTTTGCATGATTAACATGTTTTTAGCATGTTGTTAGCATGATTAACATGTTAGCTTGTTTTTACCATGATTAGCATATTGATAGCATGTTTTAGTATGTTTTTGCACATTGACACCATGATTATTATGTTGCTAGCTTGATTTAGTACATTTATAACATGTCTTAAGCTAGTTGTTACTAGCATGATTAACATGTTGCTATCATGTTTTTAGCATGATTAACAATTTACTAGTGTGTTGCTAGCAAGTTATTAACATGATTAACACATAATTAGCATGTTGTTAACATGTTTCTAGCATGATTATCATGTTTCTAGCATGTTTCTAACATGATTGGCAAGTTACTAGCATGTTTCTAGCACGATTAGCATGTTGCTAGCTTGTTATTAGCATGTTTTAACATGATTAGTATATAGTTAGCATGTTTCTAACATGTTTTAACATGATTTGCATGTTGTTAGCATGATTAGAAAGTTACTAGCATGTTGTTAGCATGATTGGCAAGTTACTAGCATGTTAACATGTTTCTAGCATGATTAGCATGTTGTAATTCACTGCGTCTTCAGCGGCTCAGATGTCGGTAGTAAATGACAACTGTTATGATTGTTATTATATCCAACAACACCTCAATCGCTTAGGAGACATTCTCGTCTACTTCTGCTCCAGCGTCGAAACAATGGCGGACTGTTTACAGCTCACTCAGGGCGGGTCGTGGGAGGGGCCAACAGTCGTGGGAGGGGCCTGCCTGTGTGACAGAACAGCCAAGAATCTAAGAATGGCTTGATCTGAGAAAGTGCTAATGATTTATAGAGATTTAAAAAAAAAATCACTGGGTGGATTTTAATCATTATAGGGTAGATTTGTACACACACTGCCAACACACATTAATGTTCAAACAACATGTAAAAGTGAATTTTGCATCCGATGACCTCTTTAAGAGTTTTAAAGAAACAAGGAAAAGTTCTTTTAACAACTGATAAGATAACTAAAAATGGTTGCTCTGTTGCACTGCTGTGAAAACCTTCTTTTGGAAACGTTGTTTTTCAGAGTGTACATTCTTTAGTGTTTGTGTAATCTGAACATGTCAACATCCCCCTCTTGACAGATAGAGAAGCGGAAGTTCTCCGGCAACTCCACGGTGTGTGTGTTCATGGTGAACAAGCCATATGCGCTGACCTGCTCGGTTGTGGCCTTCTACGTACCGCTGATCCTGATGGTGCTGGCGTACCAGCGCATCTACGTCACGGCACGGGAACACGCTCGACAGATCAGCATGCTGCAGCGAGCCGGAGGAGCGGGAAACGCGGACAGCGCGGACCACCAACGCAACCACCGCATGCGGACCGAGACCAAGGCAGCCAAGACTCTGTGCATCATCATGGGCTGCTTCTGCCTGTGCTGGGCCCCTTTCTTCATCACGAACGTGGTGGACCCCTTCATAGACTACAGTGTTCCTGAGCAGCTGTGGGCGGCCTGCCTCTGGCTGGGCTACATCAACTCCATGCTCAACCCCATCCTCTACGCCTTCCTCAACAAGTCCTTTCGTCGTGCCTTCCTCATCATTCTCTGCTGCGGACACAAGCGCTACCGCCGACCTTCCATCCTGGGCCCTGGAACGACCTGCACGGCCACGCAGATCAACGGCTCAACACACGTCCTGAAGTAAGTGAGATTTTTGTCTAATGTGTTTCTGATTAGTGTTAATTTTGCGAACCAAAACTGTGCTTTTTCCCATGACTAAAATGAGACAATGACGAGGCGTCAGTAAGGTCGATAAACGATAACTATGACTATATCAACATGCAATATAGAGATCATACAACTGCTGTACATGCCTCTACTATACTAAAGACAAGAAAAAATAATTGTTGAATTTATTAAAATTATGCCATTCAAAAGTTTACATACATTTGATTCTTAATACTGTGTTTTTACCTGAATGATCCACAGCTGGGTTTTTTTTTTTTTTTTTTTTTTTTTAGTGATAGTTGTTCATGAGCTCCTTGTTTGTTCTGAATGGTTAAACTGCCTGCTGTTCTTCAGAAAAATCCTTCAGGTCCTACAAAGTCTTAGATTTTTTTTTAGCATTTTTGTGTATTTGAACCATTTCCAACAGTGACTGTATGATTTTGAGATCCGTCTTTTCACACTGAGGGCAATTGAGGAACTCATATGCAACTATTACAGAAGGATCAAACGCTCACTGATGCTTCAGAAGGAAAAATCGTGCATTAAGATCAGGGTAAATTTTACTTATTTTGTCTTCTGACAAACATGTAAGTATCTTCTGTAGCTTCTGAAGGGCAATACTAAATGACATTAGGCACAATAAGAAAAATGCACATCTTCATTCTGTTCAAAAGTTTTCACCCCGGCTCTTAATGCATTGTTTTTTCCTTCTGGAGCATCAGTTTGAACCGTTTGAAACCTTTTTTTCAATTTTGTTTAAATAATTAACATTTCGCAGATTCTGCAAGGTGTATGTATGCTGTATTTTCTGTCTGGTATTTTATTTTGTGCAATCTGGCAACCAGCTTTATTACGACAAACAAAAAAGCTGAACTTTAGCGATCTCCATATGAGATGTTCAGCTTAAATGAAAGTGTCATTCAGCCTGTCTGTGTTCTGTCATGAGATCTCAACTATTTTGTTTGCGAATGTGGTTGCTGAATAAATGCACATTTACTTAACCGCAGTTGTTTAGTAAAGCTGTTGAGAAAAATTGCAGTTTGGAATTTTTGGAATTGCTGTTGGAAATTTAAAAATCCAATCAACAAAGCGATGCATAAAACAAGGTCTTTGTACTACATTTTTCTTTTTCGATAACCTGTACACTTGGATGTACATCACAATAAGGGTGTAAAAATTTGCCACTACTTCTGTTTCAACACAACAGATATTTTCATGCAAAAAGACAAATTTCCTGGTTCCATCTTTGATTTACGCTAGCACTTTTGGTGTGTACCCATTTTTGTTTAGATGATGTGAAGACTGTTTTCTTTTGATGACGCAAATATAAAAACAGGAGTCCAGTGGGAGCAAGAGCAGCAGGAGTGTGAAAGCTTCCTAAAGGTGTTCACTTTCAGTTATGTAATGTAGAATTGATTCATTCTCATATTCTAATGCTTTTAGGTTGTTTGCTTGACTTGTATTTGATGTCTGATGGTCATTTGTACTCAGAGCAACGGGCAGCAAAGCCTAAGTCCATGTCTTGCTTTGTACACCTTTTACATTCACTGTCAGGTGTAATTTTCTTCCTTCGTACTACTTCATCTGACCTTTCTAGATTGCTCACCTCCTTGACCTAACAGCATTTACTCAGAAAAGAGCACACCGTGAACATCTGTGTATTGAAGCTTCTGCTGTTACGTGTCACATGGGAACATAAAACCGAGCGTTGGTCATCTCAGTTAGACTACACATCTGCTAGAACTCTTAAAACTCTTTTGCTTCCATCTGCTTTATTTTTGAACTATTTTCAGATACATCTTGACAGAGAAGGGTTGTCGTTTCACTGAAACAGAGTTTGTCTGTCCTGCAAGATTTTGATGTAAATATTTTCTGAAAGTGTTGTTCGTAGTTGTTCCATTTATTAAAGGATCATAATTATTATTATTATTATTTTGCAAGGGTCCATTCATAGTATTTATGCCCATTTTCCACTTTCTCACTAGAAGTAAACAAGACCCTTTTAAAGGAAAAGAAAATTTGCTGAAGTAGTCATCATCAAGCCATCCAAGATGTGGATGAGTTTGTTTGTTCATGCGACCAGATTTGGAGAAATTTGGCATCACATTATTTGCTTACCATTGCAGTGAATGGGTGCCGTTAGTCCAAAGAGCTGATTAAAAACATCACAATAATCCACAAGTAATCCACACCACTCCAGTACATCAATTAACATCTATTTGTAAGAAACAAATCCATCAAGGCATTTTTACTTTAAACAGTAGGTCATATGGTATTTTAAACTGTCCTAATATTGTGTTGGAGTCCCCTACAACAGGTTTAAATGCATCTAAGGTCAGAAAACATTGTAATTTGTTCAGATTATACATTTATACAGTCATTTCTCGATTTCAAAACGATTTGTTCGATCAGTTCTGAGCATAATGTCTGTAAACCCCTCCCTTCCATAAGCATACTCTGCTCTGATTGGCCAGCTGGCCAAGCCTGTTGTCATTGGTACAGAAAGCAGTACTTGGGGGACCCCCTTGAAACGCAGTAGCAATTGGGTGGGTTTTGTTGTGAAATCCTGGCAACCCTAGCTACCATTGACAAATGCTAACGTGACTAACTGATGAAACAGTATAGTTTGTAAACCAAAATATATCACAAGTTACATTCTCTATTATTAAATGAAGTAATTGGAATGACAGTCTACATTAATCGACACATTCTTAGGAAATAATGGGTACACAGCGAATTATTATAACTATTTCAGCAGTAATATCGTGGTTTACCTGGAAACCTAAAGCTCCACTGGGTATACATCACATATAGAACAAACTATTTCCAGCACTCAGTTGAAAATGAACACATAATGTATCAAATGTACGTACAGGTTATGATTCAGAGATGCTTGTTAGTCCAAATACAGAAGATTAGAAGCCAATGAAGATAAAAGCCAAGATTAGAGAAGCAGTCCTTGGTACAATGATGAGCACAACAAAAGGTTCCAATTGTTTTGCTCTGGTATTGAGGAAAAAATGAATTTTAACCACTGATTCATCATCTTTCTGCAATGAAAACAAAACAAGCTCGCTTTGACAGCGCAGAACACAGTGTCTTCTTGACATGATTCGAAAATACAACAACTTGTTAAAGGAACACTCCATTTTTTGTACCATGGGTGCAGCAGGCGCAATGATATTACACAGTGCCTGAAAGTGACCGGCAGTTTGTTTAGATGCAGAGTTGCAGCCGTGTTGATGGCTGTGTAATATCATTGCGCCTGCTCATTGTTTACCATGCACTTTTTTGATGAACAACTTTGCAGACTGTTTACATTGAAGGATAGCTATGTGAAAAATAAAAACGGCAAAAAATATATATTTTTGAAAACCCATGACCTGCTCTTTAAACCATTGTTCCCGGCCCAAATATGCATCCGTAATCCACAATAACTCTTCCTCCAATGAAAAAGTCCATCTCCTGTTGTCTTTTCACATCAAAATCCACAGATTCATTTGTTTAGACCAGTTTTGGATTGCTTTCACTTGTAATCGGTGGTTGATCTGTGCATATTTCTCTCCTAATTCAGATGACTACTTCTGTGGTCTATGGAGGGCAGCTCTCAGGCTCTAACCACAACCTAACATGTTATTTTTAATACAGCTGAGATTAAAGATTTAAGCCAGCTGGTCAAATCCCTCAAGGGAAATCTAGAATGCAAAGATGTGACTGTTGTTATTAATGCAACCAGACATGGAAAAAAAAAAAGTCATACTACGTGCTGAGCGAAGGGCGTATATAATAGACATTATGATGATGTAACATATTGTGTTGTTAAGGGGGGGTACATCACATAGTGGCAGTGTGAAAGCAACTGACCATTTTTCATTTCAAATATGTTTTTTTTTCTTATGAGTAGATTTTTCAGACCTGGCATGAACTGTTACACATTTGTTTGTTTTTTCAAGCAATATGTACAGCATTATATAAGGATGTGATGCTAATTGCACTCTGCAGATCCTAACCCTTCATTTCACTTTATTACTTTATTATCAGATGTGTTAACTGGACGTCCTGATCGGTTATTGTGAATTTTTGCAATGCAGTATTTGGGACTAAATTCAAAGCAGTGTAAAGAAAGCAAAAGCCGTTATCAATAATATATGATTTATTTTTTCAATAATTCATGCTTAGAGTTTGGCATTTTGTTTTTAAGTAACACTGCTTTTATGCATGGTTTGTTGGTGACATTTAGTGGAAGGCAGCCTGCTGGGATGAGTAGAAAAACTTTCTCAGAGGGCAAATAAAAATATTCTGATGTCAGCAGCTCAACTTTGTTGAGCTTCTCTTATATTTCATTTGCTGGAAACTATTAAACACTGCCTGTTCTGCCAATTACAAGGGGTCATTTTAAAACCTTAGATGTCTGCTGTGAGTTTTTGTCATTGTTTTTAAAAAAATAATGATTTGAGATCCACAGGTCCAGAGTTTAATTTGAGTCTGTTTCGGTTTGGCCTCTTGCTCACAGACAGTTCTGACGGTCGCTGTAGTGGCGGTAATAATGAGCACACTGTGAATATTGGTGTGCTGTTTCTTCTCATTCTAATCATATGTTACACGTCTTTTAAATCACTTTCTCAAAAAGACATCTGTGGATTCTGTTTCCATGGAAACACCAATGGATTTCCTCCATTCAGACAATGGCTTTGTATTTGGCCATCTCACTGTACACTTTGGCGCGGCGAGGCAGCCATAATGCATTTGTTAATCTAGTATTTAGTTTTTGCATTTTAAAGAGGATGAGTGAGATGGAAGTTGTTCCCAGATGTAATGGAAATTAGTTCCCTGACTAAATGGAATTTGGTCAGCAGGTCTGAAAACGGTCATGTTTCATATTTTATTTAAGGTAAAGAAATGAAAATTAAGCTATTTTAAGTTTTCGTTGCGTCTTGACATTGTTTTCATGACATTTAAGTACATTTATATACTGTATGTAATTGGTGTACTTTAATGCATCAAAAGCTCATTCTCTTTAATATGGCAATCTGTAATACAGTTTTAAATTGTAAATTATGATTGTAATTATGATTTAACACAGAATTGTGAGTATGATTGTGCTTGTACACTACCAAGCAAAAGTTTGGGGTCAGTAAGATTTTTTAATGTTCTTGAAAAGTCTCTTATGCTAACCAAGGCTGCATTTATTTAATTAAAAATACAGTAAAGTACATTAAAAATACAGTATATTATTATTATTATTATTATTATTATTATTGTTATGGTTGTTGTTGTTGTTGTAAATTATTTATTATTAAAATAATAAATTATTATTATTTACTATTATTAAAATAGTAAATACTGTTTTATATATATAATAGTTATATAATTCAATGTATTATTTTTATTTAATATAAAAATGCTAAAAATATATCAATATACACTACCAGTCAAACGTTTTTGGACAGTAAGTATTTTCTGCTCACCAAGCCTGCATTTATTTAATTCAAAATACAGCAAAAGCAGCAATATTTTAAAATATTTTTGCAATTTAAAATAATTTCTATTTCTATTATAATATATTTTAAAATATTATTTATTTCTGTAATGCAAAACTGAATTTTCAGCATCATTACTGCAGTATGAAGGAACATTTCTTATTATTAACAATGTTAAAAACAGTTCAATATTTTTATGTAAATCATGTGGGGTTTTTTTTTTCAGGATTTTTTAAAGAATAGATCATTTAAAGAAACAGCATTTATCGTTCATGCTTTCTGAATAAAATAAAATAAAATAAATAAAATTACTGACCCCAAACTTTTGAATAATAGTGTGCATCACAGTGAATTTGCTGTATTGAATTTGATTTTCTTGTGCTTTTTTTCTCCTTTCAAATCTTTTAGATTCTCCTGATTATCATTATCTGAGGGAAATGTCATGTAAATAATGTCACAGTGCAAAGAATCTTAATTTTCCTTGTGCAGAATCTATTTTATAGTTTTTTCTTTTGATTTTGAGATGGAGTATGACCTGAGCATTTCTTTGTGAGATTCGCCCACACAATACGTATGCCCAGAAATTTGCCATTTCCCTTATCTGTGACACCTTAGTTTGAGATTGTCAGAATAATGTGTTTTGACAGTGTCCAGTGTCCTTTCTGCTCCAGGTCTCTCCATGACCACTCTGACCAAATGATTCATGGGAATGAGACACACTGCGCTGTCAACAGTGTGGGTGTTAGAGGAACAGCAATTACAGAGTGGCATGTCACTGTCATTTACATGTCACAGCTGTCATGTCGCAATTTACTGCCATTGCTTTTCTCCGTGTCATTTTTTGGCATTCTCAGTCTTGATAAATGAAGGATGCAAGTAATTTTTTCCAAAGTTTTACCAACACTGATAATAAATCAGCAGAACAGAATGATTTCTGAAGGATCATGTGACACTGAAGACTGGAGTAATGATGCTGAAAATTCAGCTTTGCATCACAGAAATAAATTACATTTTGCAATATATTCTCATAGAAATTAGTTATTTTAAATTATAATAATATTTCACAATATTACATTATTTACTGTATTTTAATCAAATAAATCAGGGTTTTTACAAGGTACTTAAAGTGACTGAAGTTCTTGAATTTGACTTTTTGCCTGTAAAACCCTTGAAAATAACAATATTCCTGAAAAAGTGCTTGAATTATTAAAAAAGATGTAGCTATGAAATAAGTGTTTCTTCTTTTTTTTTTAATAAGCACATATTTTTTTCGTGCAATTAAAAAAAAAAACATCATGCCTTTTTTGCTTATTTCAGTTAATGGCATAAAACTAGCAAGCTTAGCCAGTAGTTGTACTGACAATGTTGTGTAAACATGGCTGCAGATGCAAAAAGAGGAACAGATGAACCAAGTCAATCAACCGAGTCATTTACACTGGATCCACTCCTATGGATTTAAACTGACTTCGATCATTCATTTTAAGTGATTCATTAGCAAAAGCCAAATTAAATTAAAAGAGCCATTCATTTTCAAATTTCGACATTGCTTGTAATGATTTTAAAAAGCATGTAGTGATTGATAAAAGGGAGCTTTTCGAAACTTTGAATCGGTTAAACCAATGCATTGCAAAATGATTCACTCTTTCGAAGCTCTTCAATCAGATCATGTATCACAAATCATTTGTTTCAGATTGGGACTTCGTGTGTCATAAATCACTTAATTCAGATCGGGACTTTGCAGATCGCAAATCATTTGAATGGAAATTAATCGTTTCGCAAATTAAATGATTCAAATCAAATGATTCACGATGCGCGATTTGAAATCCTGATCTAAAAAAAAAATTGCGATACGCGATGTGAAGTCCCAATCTAAGTCAAATAATTCACGAATCATTATTCAAATCAGGACATTGGAGCATGGATCGCGAATTATTTTATTTAGATCGGAACTTTGGAGCATGGTTTGCAAACAATTTCATTCAGATGGGGACTTCGGTGTGGGTTTGCAAATCATTTGATTCACTTTGGGACTTCGGTGCGGGTTCACAAATCATTTGATTCAGATCGGGACTTCGATGCGGGTTCGTGAATCATTTGATTCAAAATCGGGACTTCAGTGCGGGTTTGCGAATCATTTGATTCAGATCGGGACTTTGTTGCAGGTTCACAAATAATTTAATTCAGTTTGGGACTTTGGTATAGGTTCAAAATTCATTTGAATCAGTTTGGGACTTTGGTGCAGGTTCACAAATCATTTGATTGAGGTTGGGACTTCGGTGCAGGTTCGCAAATAATTTAATTCAGTTTGGGACTTTGGTGCGGGTTTGCGAATCATTTGATTCAGTTTGGGACTTCGGTGCAGGTTCACAAATCATTTGAATCAGTTTGGCACTTCGGTGCGGGTTTACGAATCATTTGATTCAGATCGGGACTTCGTTGCAGGTTCGCAAATAATTTAATTCAGTTTGGGACTTTGGTGTAGGTTCAAAATTCATTTGAATCAGTTTGGGACTTTGGTGCAGGTTCACAAATCATTTGATTGAGGTTGGGAGTTCGGTGCATGTTCGCAAATAATTTAATTCAGTTTGGGACTTTGGTGTAGGTTCGAAATTCATTTGAATCAGTTTGGGACTTTGGTGCAGGTTCACAAATCATTTGATTGAGGTTGGGAGTTCGGTGCATGTTCGCAAATAATTTAATTCAGTTTGGGACTTTGGTGCGGGTTTGCGAATCATTTAATTCAGTTTGTGACTTCGGTGCAGTTTCACAAATCATTTGAATCAGTTTGGCACTTCGGTGCGATTTACGAATCATTTAATTCAGATTGGGACTTCGTTGCAGGTTCGCAAATAATTTAATTCAGTTTGGGACTTTGGTGTAGGTTCACAATTCATTTGAATCAGTTTGGGACTTCGGTGCAGGTTCACAAATAATTTGATTCAGACTGGGACTTCGGTGCAGGTTCACAAATAATTTGATTCAGACTGGGACTTTGTTGCAGGTTCGCAAATAATTTAATTCAGTTTAGGACTTTGGTGCGGGTTTGCGAATCATTTGATTCAGTTTGGGACTTTGGTGCAGTTCTCAAATCATATGATTCAGTTTGGGACTTCGGTGCAGCTTCACAAATCATTTGAGTCAGTTTGGCACTTTGGTGCAGGTTTACGAATCATTTGATTCAGTTCGGGACTTCAGAGCACGTATGGCGAATCATTCGTTTCATACTCCACCTCAAAAGAAGTCATTGTTCGATAAGTGAGATATCTGATTGTCCTTAAAAATAAAAAAATAGTGTTTGAAAACTCCTTTAAAGTTTTGGAATTTCATTTTACATTATCTGTACGCAACCCTGATAAATGCAGCCTTGATGAGCATAGCAGACTTCTTAAAAACATTAAAAATCTTCCTGATCCCAAACTTTTGAACGGTAGTGTAGTACTATCAATTGAAATGATGCACATATTACTTCATGCTTTTATTAAACTGAATATGAATCAAAAAGACATATCTTTGGATTACTTGTTCATCCATCTTCATGTAAAAGCAGCTGCTTCAATTGCTTCATCAGCTACAAACAATGCAAACAGGATGTTTGCTTAAACTGGTGGAGACTGCTGGTCTACTGCGAGATGTGTGAACTTAACAGCTTTTATTGTTTCCCTGATCATATTATAAACCGAAAATCATGAATGGACCTTTAAATAAACAAGTAAAGCAGTTCATCAAACGTCAAATCAACTGCACTGACACACCACACTTTTTCATACTTTACTAAAACTCTTTTCTGCATAAACTGTTCACTATGATGTTAAAACAACAAGATATCATAGCCTTCCAGTATACAAACACACAGGAACAGAGACACAGGCTGTTCGCCTGGCTTGAACAACGAACCCGCACATGTTTGAAAGCCTTCAAAGGCCTCTCCACCACAGAAGTTGTTGTCTAAACATGTCCCACTGAAAACGGCTCCAGATCGGGCTGCGCAAATGACCGTAAAGGCTCTTCAGCGTGTCCTACCGCTCTTTGTTTTCCGCAGCCCTTTGGAAACCTGCCTGGGACATAAATCGTGGAACTGTTTCCAAATGGTGGGGCTGTCAACATGTTAATCTGACTGATAAACATTGGAGTGAAGTATGCTGGGATCTCAGGGGCAGCTGCTTCGGAGAGCCGGGGCTCTGCCGGAGACGCTGGAGGCAGGAGCTGTGGGACAGGCCGATGAGTTGAGGGATCCAGGCGGATTAACACAGACGACACACACATCTAAACACAGGCCTGCTGTCTTCCGTCTTAATTATTTAGTAATTCACCCGCAGCTCAACATGGAGATGTTCAGCTCATCTGGGTATTGAAAACTCCTCTGGGTTCTGTCTGCGTGTCTTTGCGGTTAAAATTAGACGCGTCAAACGTGGGTTCAGGTCTTGCCTAAAATGATTGCTGTTAAAGGTCAGCACTGTAAGGTAAATGATTCAATGATGTAATGCCTTATTAGTTCATTCAAAAATATGTCAACAGTTAAAACTGTGACTGGAAAACACGTTTTATACCTATATTTAAAATACATTTTGATTAATATATTTATCAAAAAGAAAAATGTAGCTGTGCCAGCCAACCCAGAGATCACAACTAAGTGAGATGTGAAAATAAAAGGCTTAAATTCGAGTGGAAAAAAGTATAATTTAAATATAGTACTTTATATTTTATTATTATAATTAAATATTATTATTATTTCATTTTTTAAAAAATCTAATAATAATAATACTTGGAGAAATTATAATTAATTAATTAATTAATTAATACAATATAAATAATGTAATTAATTATAATAATAAAGAATGGAGAAACTATCTGGCAGAAATGGTCAAACCTCAATATAATAATAATTTTAAACAATTATAATAATAATAATGTATGGATATAGTAATAATAATATTTATTATTATTGTTATTATTATTGTTCAATTAGTATTATTGAACAACAACTAATAATAATAATTAATTAATTAATTGAACAATTATTCATTACAATTAAACATTATTATTAGGGATGCACCAATACACCGATACTGGTATCGGTATCGGCCCGATACTGAGCTCCTGTACTCGTACTCGTACTCGTACTCATTAAAATGCCCCGATACCAAATGCCGATACCACATCATGTGGCAAGTGCGTATGCAGGCTGTTATGATCTGGTCGGTGAGCTGCGGACTGCTCACCACCAGACGTCGCTCTCGCCTTTTTGTCACGCACGGACTGTCACACTACACCCCGGACTACACTCCCCATCAGCCATTGCACTTCACCCCCGTCCAATCAGAGACAGTATAAATACCCCGGTCTTCCTGTCACTCCTCGCCGAGTATTGAATTGTTACTATCGTTCATACAAAGCGTTTCCCCTTGCCATTCTGTGTTTTGTTTTCTTGTTGTTTAAACTCTCGCCTGTCTTCACGGATTACTCTCTGCCTAGCCCTTCTCTGATTTCGTTCGCCGCTGTATTGACCCCTGCCTGGATTTAGGATTACTCTTGTCTCGTCGTCCATACACCTGCCTGCCGTTGTCTGACCCTGCCTGCCTGACCATGTCTATGTCCAATCCCGTTAATAAAAGTATGCAAATGGATCCGCTCGTCTCTCGTCTCCCTCTCCACGTTACAGAATACTCGGCCACAAAAGGATCCAGCAACTTTTCATCCGGACATTCATCAGGTATGGACTTAGATAGCATCCTCTTCAGAATCAGACAAGGACCACAGACACTTGAACAATACATATGTGAATTTCTGGCTGTATCAAATCACTCCTCCCTCCCGGACTGTGTCTTATGTGAGATCTTTTGTGATGGCGTAAATGAGCCTTTAAAGGCTAGGCTGAGACGCAAGGGACCGCGCTCATCTCTAGCTGCATTTATGGACTTTGCATTGTTGTGTGTGGGCTCGTCGTTTACTGTGGGGGTCGCGGAGGAGGAACACGACAACACGGTAACGGCGGCCGCTCACCCCGCTCACAGAATGGCGGCCGCGCCGAAGCGCGACGCCACAGACACACTGGCCGCCTGGCTCGTTCGTGAAATGGCGGCCACACTAGAGCACGCTCGTGCTATGACGGCGACTACGGATAGCGCTCCGGAGCGCGTCTATGCTATGACGCCGACAGCAGAACCCGTGCGCAAGATGGCGGCCGCGCCGGTGCGCGCTCACAAAATGGCGGCGAAAACAGAGCTTCGTCACATCACAGCTGCCGTACCAGAGCAATATGAGGTTACAGCTGCATTTCCTGCGTCAAGTCAAGTCAGAGCTGCTCTTCCTAAGGCAAGTCAAGTTAAAACGGTGTTTTCTGTGTCAAGTCAAGTCAGAACTGTGGTTCCTGTGTTAGATCAAATTACATCTGTCGCTTCTGTCTCAAGTCAAGGTACAGACATCACTCCTGAGCCAAGCACTGTCAAAATGGCTGCCGCGCCAGAGCCAGCACTGCACAAGATGGCTGCCACGCCAGAGCCAGCACTGCACAAGATGGCTGCCACGCCAGAGCCAGCACTGCACAAGATGGCTGCCACACCAGAGCCACTGCACAAGATGGCTGCCACGTCAGAGCCACAGCACAAGATGGCTGCCACGTCAGAGCCTGCTAACGCATCGCCAGCCAAGCCAGTGCCAGCTAACGCCACGTCAGCCAAGCCACAGCCTGCTCAGGCCATCTCAGTCAAGCCACAGCCTCTTCACGTCGTGTTTCCTGCCCCGGAGTCTGCACCTATCATGGCCGCCCTTCCTGAAGTGGTTCCTGAGTTAAGCAAGGTCACAGCCGTGGTTCTTGAGTCAAGTCACGTCCCGCCTGACATCCCAAGATCACTGCCTATCATGATGGCCCACGTGCTGGACTCACCCCTAATGGCTGTATGGGCAGCAAAAGTGGCAGCTACTCCTGATTCCAGTCAAGTCGCAGCTGCGTTTCCTAAGTCAAGTAAAGTCACAGCTGCCACCCCCGAGCCAAGCAAGACTACAGCTACTTTTCCTGTGTCAAGTCAGGCTGCAGAACCTAGTCAAGCTGCTGAACCAAGTCGAGCTGCATCTGCAGCTTCGGAGTCCGGCCAAGCTTCAGAGTCCGGCCAAGCATCAGAATCCGGTCAAGCTTCAGAGTCAAGCCAAGTCACAGCTGTGTTCCACGCGCCAAGCCAAGATACAGCTGTTGTTCTTCATGAGTCAAACAAGGACACAGCTGTTCCCCACGAGTCAAGCCAAGACACAGATGTTGTTCCCGAATCAAGCCAAGCTACAGCAGACCTTCATGAGCCAGGTCAAGTTGCTACAGTTATTCCCAAGCCAAGTCAATCCTTAGCTGACCTCCATAAGCCAAGTCGAGTCACAGTCGCTCCTTCAGGTCCAAGTCACGTCTGGCCAGAGCCTCCTCACGTCTCCTCTGAACTCCCAGAGCTCACGCTCCCAAGTCACAAGTCCAGTAATGTCACAGCCGTCGTCCCTGCGCCTAGCAAGGTCACAGGTGGTCTCCAAAAGTCCAGCCAAATCACAGTTGGTCACCACCAACCAAGTCAACCCACTACTGAACTTCACGAGCCCAGTCACGACTCGTCTGTCCATCCAGGACCAAGTCACGTCTCGTCTGACCACCCAGAGTCCCGCCATGCATCACCTGACGGTCCAGAGCTAAGTCACGCCCCGTTCGACATCCCTGGGTCGCGGCCTTTCATGATGGCCAGCGTACTGGGTCCACCCCCAGTGCTAGTAAGGGCAGCTAACATCTCGGCGGCTTCAGCGTCTCCTAGACCAACTGTTAGTGAGGTTCTGCCCCCAGCTGCTGCTCTTCCTGTCATGGCGGTCGCCATTTGGTGTGTGTGGGCTGCACACTGCGCTCCTGAGGTCACGCCTGTTCCCAAGCCTGCGCCAGAGCTCCCTTCTGATCACAAGCCTGCGCCAGAGCTCCCGTCTGATCACAAGCCTGCGCCAGACCACAAGCCTGCTCCAGAGGTCCCGTCTAGTTTCAAGTCTGTTCCCGATGCCTCGTCTGACCACGAGACCGACCCAGAGGCCTCACCAGTTGGAGAAGCCGCGCCAATGCCTCCTGAGGTGTCAGCTTCGGCTGTAGGTCCTCCTAGGGAGGCGGCGTTCTGCCTCAAACTCTCTGCTTCTCCTCTCATTCTGTCTGCCTCCTCTGTCACTGTTCTCCCCAGGTCCCAGTCCATGACGCAGCCTCCTGCTCCGCCCCGGAGGACTGCGGTGCCTCCTGCTCCACCCTGGAGGGCGCTGGCGCCGCCTGCTCTGCCTTCGGCTCCGCCCTGGAGGGGTCTAGCGCCGCCTGCTCTGCCTCCGGCTCCGCCCTGGAGGGCTCTAGCCCCGCCTGCTCAGCCTCCGGCTCCGCCCTGGAGGGCTCCACCGGCTCTGTCCTGGAGGGCTCTTGCATTGCCTGCTCTGCCTCCGGCTCCGCCCTGGAGGGCTCCACCGGCTCTGTCCTGGAGGGCTCTTGCATTGCCTGCTCTGCCTCCGGCTCCGCCCTGGAGGGCTCTAGCGTCGCCTGCTCTGCCTCCGGCTCCGCCCTGGAGGGCTCTAGCGTCGCCTGCTCTGCCTCCGGCTCCGCCCTGGAGGGCTCTAGCGTCGCCTGCTCCGCCTCCGGCTCTGTCCTGGAGGGCTCTTGCATTGCCTGCTCCGCCTCCGGCTCCGCCCTGGAGGGCTCCTGCCCTGCCGGTCCTGCCTCAATCACCGGGTCCCCCGCAGGGACCTGGCCTTCCGGCCCTTGCTCTGTCTAACCCCTGCCCCACCGCTCCCCTGGACTATGGTTTGTTTGGAGCGTCTGGAAGCCGCTCTTTGGGGGGGGGCTATGTTATGATCTGGTCGGTGAGCTGCGGACTGCTCACCACCAGACGTCGCTCTCGCCTTTTTGTCACGCACGGACTGTCACACTACACCCCGGACTACACTCCCCATCAGCCATTGCACTTCACCCCCGTCCAATCAGAGACAGTATAAATACCCCGGTCTTCCTGTCACTCCTCGCCGAGTATTGAATTGTTACTATCGTTCATACAAAGCGTTTCCCCTTGCCATTCTGTGTTTTGTTTTCTTGTTGTTTAAACTCTCGCCTGTCTTCACGGATTACTCTCTGCCTAGCCCTTCTCTGATTTCGTTCGCCGCTGTATTGACCCCTGCCTGGATTTAGGATTACTCTTGTCTCGTCGTCCATACACCTGCCTGCCGTTGTCTGACCCTGCCTGCCTGACCATGTCTATGTCCAATCCCGTTAATAAAAGTATGCAAATGGATCCGCTCGTCTCTCGTCTCCCTCTCCACGTTACACAGGCAAAGAAACACCGACAACAAAACAGCAGTCAGCAGAATGGAGTCATTAGAGATTAAGGATGTCTACGAAGTACATGTATGCAGTAATATAATGTTAAACATTCAGTATTAAGCTTGTATAACTGGTGCGCGTCAGCTGACAGGCAAAGCACGCAGATTGGATTGAGCGCGCGGCAGCCAAGATGTGCGGGCTTGTCGAGTTAATATCCCGCCTTGACATCACTGGAAAGTTTGTAGTTCGGTGAGATATGTCAAAAACAATTGAAGTAAATCAATGCACAAGTTATTTAACGGTATAGAGAGAGAGGGAGCGAGAGAGAGAGAGCGAGACAAACAAATTCGTAGATATAAAAAAAAAAATTATAGGGGCATTCGCTATAAACATCGTTTTTTTTTTCAACCTTAAGCATACACGACTGTCCGGCGAAAGTGAAACTGTAGCAGCCCGTGTGAAATGCCATAGGCAGTACTGTACTTGTGCATGTTTTGCTTGCTTCACGAGTGTTTCTGCATTATTTGAGTCGCTTTGGATTATAGCCCAAATAGCAGCATATTTCAGATGAAAAAACGCGACTTATATTTCTGAAAATATCAGAGTTAGGAGATTCATAATGAGTGGTTCGCCTGATTACAGTACTGAGCCGCTGCAGTTGAGCAGTTTAATGCTATTAAATTGAAGATGATGTACCATAGAGCAAGAAAAAAAACAAACAAACAGTGAAAGTAACAAAACACATTTTAATGGGCATAATGAAGTGTAAAAATAATTTAAGGATATATAGTCAACCCAAAAATTATTCATACAGCAGATATACACTATCTTTTGATAATTTTTGATTGATTGATTTATTTATTTTTTACTAGTGGGTGCAGGACACAGTTTATGATAATGGGTTCTAGATACATTTCGGTTTGACTGTATCTATTTGATAAATAAAGTTGACCAACTAACATTATACATATTCTTTTAGTTTCTGTACCCTATATTTTACAAATCTACCGGTAAATTTTAAAATATCGGTATCGGTACTCGGAATTGGCAAGTACCAAAAATAAAAGTATCGGTATTGGGTGAGTACTGGAAAAAGTGGTATAGGTGCATCCCTAATTATTATTATTATTATTATTATTATATCCATAAAATATAGTAATAATAATAGTAATGATGATGATGATGATAATAATAATTATTACTATTATTATAAATAAATTATAATATAATATAATATAATATAATTATAATAATAATTCAGTTAGAAATTATCCGGCATAATAATAATAATAATAATAGTAATAATAATAATAATAATTATTATTATTATTATTATTATTGTTATTATTTGTTGTTGTTCAATTATTATTATCGAAACAACCACAACTACTACTACTACTACTACCTATAATAATAATAAAAATAATTGAACAACAGCAACAAAAAATAAAAATAATAATAATAATTATTATTACTATCATTATTAATGTCTATATAATAGTAATAATAATAATGATGATGATAATAATAATAATTATTATTATTATAATGAAGAAATTATCTAGCAGAAATTTATTACTTTTTAAATATTATTTACTTTGACACTTAAGTACACTGTAAAAAGTTTTTACCAGTTTCAGCTTAAAAACTTAAGTTTAGCAGCTGCCTAAAATTGTCTAAAAAAGTTAAATCAACTTAAAAGTACAAGTCATTTAACATTTTATTGTAGTGAGTTGAAATGACTTGTACTTTTAAGATGATTTAACTTAAAACTCTTAAGGCAGCTGCTGAACTTAAAGTTTTTATGTTGAAACTGGAGAAAACATTCTTACAGTGTAGAAAATGAAATAAGTTTTGGTCTTAATTTTTTATTTTTTTTATTTTTAATGAAAATAAGAATACAAATGAAAACATGAAAATAACATGAATACAAAAAGCCCATTTCTAACTTGACAAATGTAATTTAATTTTTTATTTTTTATTTTTAATGAAAATAAGAATACAAATGAAAACATGAAAATAACATGAATACAAAAAGCCCATTTCTAACTTGACAAATGTAATTTAAGCTGTTTTTTTTTTTCTTCTTCTCAAATATTGGTGCAGAAACAATAATACAGCAGTGCACCCCAGCATCCCCTTAGGGTAGGTTGTTAAAAACTGTCACAATATTTTGTTTCACACTGTCTTAAACTCCCAAATCCTGCCATTATGCAAGAATCCACAACAGGCATTGCATATTATGAATTATAATAATATGCACTGAGGGCACTGAATATTTATCCAGTGTACAAAACACACACACACACACACACACACAAGACTACTATATGCTGAGATACAGTATTGCATATAATTTATTATATATACTGTACGTATGCATACATTAAGGCTCTCATTGTTTTGTGGTATGTTTAATAATGGGCATCAGCTGCATTGCTTGAAATGATTACCAGTAAAAATGTAGGGCAGTCATTAATGATCACATTCATGACGCCACTGTTTCTTATCAGTTATTGCTTGTTCTGTGAGCTCTGATGGATTAATAGTGGCTTTTGTTTGTAAATCCTAGTTCAACAGTGTCAAATGCAAAGTTCAGAAATTGTGCATTGTCTTAATGTGATAGCCTGTGAGATATGAAATCATTATTTGTCATTATTTTAAATTTAAAGGACCTCAAACATATAGTTCAGCCACATTTACTTGTGAAATGACGTTTGGAAAGTTTTTCCCCCCGTTGTGTAAATTTGATTCTGCTGTTAAACTGATGAAGCACATGGAAAGCAGAAATATTCACTGAGTTAGCACTTGCTATTGGAGAAACGCAGAGTCATGAGTGCTTCAGGGTCCTGATGTAACATCAGCAATATGCTTGATCTAGAGGATTCTTAATTGTTCTTTAAGTATGGCTCTCTGAGGACAGTGGCACACACACCTGATTCGAAACATATTGCAGTTTTTGTGAGGGTGATTTTATGGAGGCCAGGCAGAGAAGTGCGTGTAATATCTGCTGCTCGGAGAGAGGCTGTTTGTGTTGGGCTGAGGTCTCTGGCTCTAACAGCGAGCCATAAATCACCACTATTAAGATTTATATGTGAAATTATTATTGGCTTAACGAGGAAGCCCAATCATTACTGACAGTGTGCGTCAAAATCTACAGTACTCCTAAAATAAACACGCAGAGCTATTATGTGAGCCAGAGATGTGACGCTCATTTTGTATTTGTCTTTGCATTATTCAAAAATGCATGAAAAATTTAATTCGCACAGGCAGATGAATACAGCCGTCTTTTTATGATGAACATGTTTTCAGTTTCTGAATTAGAGGTCATTTTTTTGTTTTTTAGGGAGCTTAGTGTTGAAATGTCTGAGTGGTGTAACTCATACGCTTTTGTAAAAAACAAACAAATAAACAAACAAATCTCACAAAAAAAAAAAAAATCCTGAAAAAAAAAAACTTAATAAATAGGCAAAAATAGCTTGACATGATATGTTATTATTAGTATGTATGTGTTTGTATTTATTTATTTGAAAAATGCATTAGAACTTCTTTTCCCCAAATATTACATATTAGTAAATGATAATCTTTTGCCTGCCTAATAATAGTCAGTATGGATATTCATTTCATTCATTATCACATGGCAGAATTAGTACAGATAGATATTAATTAATATATAAAATTAATATAAATGCATAATTATATAAAATGAACACACACACACACTGAAGTATATTTAGTGTGCATGGAAAGTAATCTTAATTAATATCTAAAATTAATTTTGTTAAGCTCCATTTATTTGATCAAAAATATAGAAAATATTATGATATAAATCTTGTAATTTTATTTTTAAAATATACTTTGAAATATTATTTATTTCTGTGGTGCAAAGTTTAATTTTCATCAGCCCAAAAAAGAAAATGCTGATAGATATAGATAGATTTTAGTATAGATAGATATTAATTAATTAATATTTAAAATTAATTATAAAAATTATATATATATAAAATTACAAATGTTTCATATTTGCATTACAGGAAATAAAAAAGCCTATTAAAACAGAAAACCACTATTTAAATTGCAATAATATTTCACAATATTACTGTTTTATACACGCTGTAAGTATATTTAATGTGCATAGAAAGTAAACTTAATTCATATATAAAATTTGTTTAGTTAAGTTCCATTTATTTGATCAAAAATATAGAAAAAAACAATATTATGAAATACTATTGCAATTAATTTTTTATTAATATACTTTAAAATTTTGTTTCTGTGGTGCAAAGTTGAATTTGCACCCCCACCTCCAAAAATGCTGAAAAAATGCTGAAAATTCAGCTTTGCAACACAGGAATATATATATATATATATATATATATATATAATATGTTTGTGTGTGTTTGGTGATATTTTCAAGGTGCATGGAAAATATTTTATTAATTTTTACTGGGTGATCAATTAATATTTATGAAACCAGCATGAAAACAAAGATTCAGTTCCTGATATCTTGGCACATGCATGCTTTTAAGGAGATTTCTGAAGGATTTCACCTTGCTAGTGTCCTGGACATCCTTATTTGTCATTGACCCATAAACACATTATGCACTCAGCACATTAGTGGTTTGTGAGAGATGTGGGCATTGAGCTGGATCTGAAATGAGGTCTGGGGAGGCACAAAACCTACATATTACACACAGGCCTCAGCGCAGTCTGCTGTTTTCTCTTGAGATATCAATCCCTCAGACATCTGAGGGCACATCACGATAAAGCAGTCAGCACATTTCAGTTTAAAGATTAGACCTATCCTCACCCTGACAACCTATCTAGATGACAAAACTAGAGCGAGCAAAATGGTTTACGCTACAAGCTTTAGATGCATTGACTTGAACAGAATGCATTGACTTCCTACGTAGAAAGCTGTTCCAAATGGTGGGTCACATAATTGTAGTGTTGTTAGCTTAGCATTACGCTAATGCCAGGCTCAATTGGTAGCGGTTGTGAGTTGAATCTCCCACATGCACACTACAAAGGTTTAAGTTTGGAGAAGCTTTTCCTGTGCAAACTTTAGCACACAGTGTGCGTGCGAAGCAAACGTTAGCTAGATAACACCCGGGTGGTGCTACTAAAACCAACAGGAGTTTTACACATTAGCTGCGCTTGAGCTGCAGTGATATATGAGTTTGTGTGAGAGACAGATTACATGCATGTCTGCGTGACTGAGTCCTGTCGGCAATGATGGACGTGCGTTTCACGGCACGACACGCAGCCGTCGCGATGACAGCCGGCTTTTGTGCGCGTCATCAGCCGTTCAGAAGTGAACTCAAGACTCGATCTAATTGAGCATTACGCTCAAACCAATGCCAGTTCAAACTCATGCCTCATATTTTAAAGTTATGATTCTTGTCTCCAACTCCTATAAAAACTTCCAGCTTGCAGTGTTTTGCCTGTACATTTTTTTAACGTTAATACTGAGGTATGACCCATGGATTTTATGAAGGGAAATCGTTAAAGGTGTTTTTGATTACTTTAGCCGTGGATTGCATAAAGGCTTGTTCACACCACGAATGATAACTGTAAGATAACCATATAAGCTGTTCTGTTTAATAGAAGCGTGTGCTGTAGTTTTCCCACTTTAAATGCTCGAGCTTATTAAAGGAATATTTCACCCAAAAATTACAATTTGCTAAGAATGTTGAGTACATACCCTCAGGATATCCAAGATGTAGATGAGTTTGTTTCTTCATCAGAACAAATTTTGAGAAATTTAGCATCGCATTATTTGCTCACCATTGCAGTGAATGGGTGCCGTCAGAATGAAACAGTCCAAACAGCCGGTAAAAACATCACAATAATCCACAATTATCCACAACACTCCAGTCCATCAGTTAACAGCTTGTGAAGCCAAAAGCTGTGTGTTTGTAAGAAACAAATTCATCATTAAGACTTTTTAACTTTAAAACTGTGCTTCCAGCTAAAATATGCATCTATAATCCATAATAACATTTCTTCAAGTTAAAAAGTCCATCCCCTGTTTTTTTCATATCAAAATGAAACAGCATATCTGTTCAAGAGCATTTTGGACCATTTTGACTTGTAAACAATGCTTGATCTGTGCATATTTCTCTCCTGATTCAGGCAAGATGGGTTTTTTATTGGACTATAGACTCTCATTTTAGCCAGAAGCGACAGTTAAAAGTTAAAAAAAAAAACTTTAATGATTAAGAATGTAACGATATTATCAATATTGTGATATTGCATTAGAAAACTGTCTCGATATTATTGTGATCACATGACGATATGAAATGATAGGTCTTTTATATAATATTTAAACTTCTTGTTCTAACATGAAAGGTCTTTAAAGTTGTGTTTTGGGTCAGCATGCTTTGTCAAATTAACTAAAACCGAAAGCACAATATGGCTTAGGCTAATCCCTTCATCAAGTCTGTTTTCGCTGCACTTTTCAAAGCAAAGCACACACTTCATTCAGGCGATCAGCTCTTGATCCGGTGATTTCCGTGCCTCAGAACGTCTCGTCTCAGTTCACAGTAAATGCAGTGAACTTGTTTATTGCATGTGCTGTGAGTTTAGTGTGCGTTTAGGAGCGCAACAGCCACCAGTTATGCTTTATTTTCACGGCAGATGATTACAGCATTTCAGTAGATTTGTAGTGATGTGTTTTTTAAGCCTGTTTTCACTGAAGTTGGAGTTTTCTGTCAAAATAAAAGCTGTACTCAGGGTTGCCAGGTTTTCACAACAAAACACACCCAATTGCTACTGAAAACTAGCACAATCGTGTTTTGAGGGGGGCCCCCATTAAAAATCACATTCATGAGGATAAAATACACTTTTTTTCGTTGGGGCTCTCCTGGTAAATTCGCATTTCAGGGACTAAATATGACGTTATTGGGGTCACCTCAGCCTACAGCAACAGTGTAGAAGTAGCCCAATTATGCGGGAAAACTGCGGACTTGGCAACACTAGCTCTACTGCAGTTTCTGTCAAAATAAAAGCTTAAAAGTGCAGAATGAATTGCTGACAGTCCAACTTGTTACTGTAGTCCAACTTCAAAATATCTCTTTCAAGTGTAGAAACTAGGAAAGGAGTGTTGTGATTTCCCTACTGTATTGTAAAGCAAAAATAATATACCTATAAACTATTCATTTTAATTTATTTTGCAGTGCAATTGCTTTACAATATAACAGTAATGTATCTATTACTGTCATTGTTGTTGTTATTATTATTTTCTAACTTGTTTGGCTTACTAAAACACCAGTGTGAATGTAATATAGACTGAGACAGTATATCACAACTAAAAAGAATATCACTGACGTTTTTATGACTTAAGTTTTCTTGGGTTGGAGCTGTTGTTTTGAACTGTCAAAGTGCATTAGATCAAATAATTTAACTTTAAAATTCAATTCCAATTCTTCATTTGTCTTTTTGTCTTTGTTTTTAGAATTTTTTGCAATGAATATCATGTGGACTTCATATCGTGATATTATCTTTTTATTGTATGCAATAATTAATTTGATATTAATTAATTATTGTATGCAATAATTAAAATGAGAAAAAAAAGAGCACAACATATATTTAAATGTTTTTCGTATACAAGAATTAAATTAAGAAAAAATAGTGCAACAATATTATTACACAGTTTTTATAGTGTACAATAATTAAATTAAGAGTCAAAAAATAAAAAAGAGCTATTTTTGTATGTAATAATTAAATTAAGAAAAAAATGAAGTACAACAAATATTATAATGCTATTTTTGGTATGCACTAATTAAATTAAGAAAAAAATAGTTAAGAACATGGGTTTTGAACTGTCAAAGTGAATTAGATAAAATAATTTAATTTAAAATGTACACAATTTTAAATGTTTTCAAATTTCATTTGTTTTTTTTTTTTTTTAAATATTGCAGTAAATATCGTATTGTGGACTTCATATCGTGATATCATTACATCTCTTTTAATGGTAGATTTGTTTGTTACAAACACACAGCTTTTCACTTCACAGGATTGTAATTGATGGACTGGAGTGGTGTGGATTACTTGTGGATTATATTTAGGTTGTTATAAACTGTTTGGATTCTCATTCTGACGGCAAGTGATGTAATGCTATATTTCTCCAAATCTGTTCTGACAAAGAAACAAACATCTACATCTTGGACGGCCTGAGAATGAGTAAATCTTTAGCAAATTTTCATTTTAGAGTGAAATTATTTCTATAAAGTCGGATGGGTCTGAATGGCTGTCAGTGGTTTTATTATTCAGTCACTAAAAGTGATTCCAGCAATATCGTTCTGTGCTGTTATGCTGTTATCATTACGATTGTAGTGTGGATTTGTCCATACTCAGAATTTGACCAATTATTAAAAGTTTATTGTTACAGTTTTTATGTTTGGGGTGAACAGCCCTCAACCGATTACAACTAGAGAAGACCATAAAATCTTCATCAGTGTTGTATAAGTCACAGAGGGTCATGTACATGGGCTTATCTTCGGGCCAACGCATTGGTTTTGCACTTGATGAAGCGCTTTCCCGCTCTTGGCTCTGGATTTTGATGATAAGCATATGTTATCTTGCATGAGCGATCTCGCACCACTGTCTCGCTCGGGACAGGATGTTTTCTTCAACAAACCTCAGACCGAACAACACCGCACATATGTCAGCTCTTACCAGCGCGAGCGGCATGCCTCGAGTGCTTTGCTCTTTGAAAATAAACTTCCTCGAAATGAAACAAGGACTGACAGGCAGATCAAACAAAATGCCCAGTGAGAAGGAAATAGTATCTGTCATTTTTAGGAAGTTTTATTCTGATTGGTGCTGGCAGGGTGCTTGCGCTAGCAAGAATTGAGATTAACTGTACGCACACTTTAACACACGCTCTATGACTTTTACAGTGAATGATTAAACCGGTGTGGTTATGACAGTAAGTTTGTCCGAATTTGGTAAATGTTTGGATGGATTCTGATTTATTAATAAATATGGTTTAGGAAAAGAGCTTGACTGTGGTCACTTTCCATCCAAAAAGACAAACAAGAAAGAAATTAATTCTGTTATGACCTATTTTAGGACTTTATCTGCATCACAATTAAGCCTAATTCCCATCAAATTCTCATTACCATAATGAGTCCCAGTATTTTCCTACTGACTTTTTGTTCCATTATTGTTTCATTATTCTTAGTAATGATTCAGTAATGTCTTATGACACAATTTTTATTGTATACAATAATTAAGTTAAGAAAATATGTTGTAATACAATTTTAATTGTATACAGTAACTAAATTAAGAAAAAATAGAGTATAATATATATATTATAATGCTATTTTTATTGAATACAATAATTAAATTGAGAAAAAAATAGAGTACAACAAATATGAAATAAGAATGCAATTTTTGTATGCAGTAGTTAAGAACAAAAATACAATACAGCAAATATTATAATGCTATTTTTGTATGCATTAATTAAATTAAGAAAAACTAGGTTACAACAAATATTATAACGTTATTTTTATTGTATGCAAAAATTAAATTAAGAATAAAAAATAGAGAGCCACAAATATTATAATGCTATTTTTTGTATGCATTATTTAAATTGAGAAAAAATAAAGTGCAATAAATATTATAATGCCATTTTTATTGTATACAGTAATTAAAAAGAGAAAAAAAAATAGAGTACAACAAATATTATGATGCCATTTTTTTATGCAATAATTTGGGTAAGAAACAGAGTACAACAAATATTATAACATTCTTTTTATTGTACTGTTTTTATTGTATACAATAAAAAAAAGAGTACAACAAATATTGTAACACTTTTTATTGTATGCAACAACTAAATTAAGAATAAAAAATACAGTACAACAAATATAAAAATTATAATTTTTAAAATTGTATATGATAATTAAATTAAAAATTAAAAATAGAGTACAAATATTATAATGCTATTTTATTGTATACAATAATTAAATAATGAATCGAAAAGTAAAAAAGAGAACAACAAATGTAATGCTGTTGTTATTGTATACAATAAATTAAAAATAAAAATGTATAGGCTACTTAACAGTATTGATAATAATAATAGTTATTTTTGTTCCCATTACTTTAATGAAAATATAGACGAAATGTGCATGATTGTCATGAAAAAATATCACGATACAAAATTGTTCTAATTGTAGGCTCTATTTACAGGTAAAATATAATTTCTAACTTAATAACTTATTTCTTTCATATAGTTTTGAGGTAAAAGATATGTTTTTGACAAGTTTTGTGAGATTTGCCTATGTAATGTCTACCATAAATTCTTAATATTCTTAATAGACAGTGCTTTTATTGAACCTGGGTGGATATTGTAATATTTATGTACAGTCTGTAATGTTTACCTTACATCATTTCTATCACTTTCACTATTTAGCCACCCTTACAGTGCAAAGACAGTAAAGTGAAGTTTACCGGAAGACATGACGTCTGACATTGAGAAGTTCATTCGCAGTGCGCGGTCGGTTCTCATACTCAGACTGGCGGTGTGCATCTGCCTACTTTTTATTATGTCTGACTTAAGGTGTCTGCGGGGATAGTTGATTTGCACTTGTATTTATTGACGGCAGACTTTTTAAGGACAGGGGTTAGGATTTCATTACAGAGCTCTGCAAGTTTCTGCGTCAGCACTGTTTGCTTTAACACACACATATATAAATGGTGTCCTTATCGCCAGCTTGGAGAGTGAATGTTGATCCGTAACCTTTATGAGAGGCGGCGCGGTGAGTCATGCAGTCATCCTCGGGTCCACTGCGAGCATCTGTGTTTGAGTAATTTATGTTATGAGCCTATTATGAAGCCAACAAACGAGGAACCATAGATAGGCCTACTGTGTATTTTAAGTGTCACCTACTTAAAACCAGGAAAAGAGCTGTGTTTACATGGTACATAAAAACCGTGGCAATCTGTCAACCTGGTGACCCGTGAGTTTTGAAGTCCTCATTCAGCGAGAGGTGTTTACTTTGTATAAAGTGGGTTAAACTTGTATCTTATTGAAACATACAGTAGCACTCAAATTCTTTGTGTGCATTGAAAAAAACCTCAGTTTTGACCTCATGTGGTGACGTGTCTAAGTTGTCCCAATGTGTTCATTGTCATTGCTCAACTCGCACGTGTTTCGTTGTGTGTTTCTTGCCAATTTCTTAATTTATTACAGTAACCTTAGACTTTCTCGGCTAATAAACGTGCGATACGACATTATTTACGACGCCCCTAAGAATAACGCTTGCGTTCTGTTACAGTGAAACAGATTTTCCAAATTATAACATATTTCTCTTTCTATCTCCTGTTTTCTGTCAAAAACTCTTTTTCTCTGTCTTATTTTAAAGGCTCATACTGTTAATGTACACACTTTGGGTTAGGATATTTTTAGTTTTTTTTAACAATCTCTTATGCTCACCAAGGCTGCGTTTATTGGATCAAAATTACAGTAAAAACAGAAATATTGTGAAATATTATTACTATTTAAAATAATTGTTTTCTATTTGAATAAGTTGTAAAATTTAATTTATTCCTACAATGCAAAGCTGAATTTTCAGCATCATTACTCTGGTGTTCGGAGTCATATAATCCTTCAGAATCATTCTAATATGTTGACTTGAAAACAGTTTTTGTGCCAGGGTTGCCAGGTCTACAAGACCAAACCAGCCCAATCGTGTTTTTTTCCACAGTTTTTCCTTCTGTCAGTGGTCCGCTTCTTCAAAATCGCATTCTGAGGAGATCAGTTTAACCTGTGGACTTCAAAAACAACACGTTGCAAAAGTGTAAAAGCAGCCCAAATCCACTGAAAAACCATGGACTTGGCAACCCTGTTTTGTGCAGTGATACATTTTTTGATAAATAGAATGTTCAAAAGAACAGCATTTGTTTGAAAGAGAATCTTTTGTAACAGGTCTTTTCTGCTATGTTTGATCGGTTTATTGCATCCTTGGTGAATGAAATGATTTTTTTTTGTGTGTGTGTGTGTGTGTGTGTGTTTTCAGACTAGTGGAAAGAAAACATCCAAAAGACACTGTTAAATTCTTTTATAGCACTTTATCTATTTGTGTCAATAGATTTCAATTACAATACATATTTTTAAAGGCCGTTTTCTCAAAATGAGTTTTTTTCTCCTACACTGAGCCATAAATCTCAACTTCAGTAGCACTTACACACACCAAACTGTACATTTTTATTCCTGTCATTATCCTGAAGGTTTTTACAGAGGGATTTCTGTCTGTTCTACGTATTTTCTGAATTGTGGAGTAACAAAACGAGATGCCCAAAATTCCCTCTGTAAAAACATTTGACTCTAATATATGACCCTGGACCACAAAACTAGTCTTATTTACAGGTAAAATATAATTTCTAACTTAATAACTTATTTCTTTTATATAGTTTTGAGGTTAAAGAAATGCTTTGATAGGGTTTGTGAGATCTGCCTATGTAATGTCTACCATAAATTCTTAATATTCTTAACATATAGTGTTTTATTGAACCTGGGTGGATATTGTAATGTTTATGTACAAAGTTTAGAGGAAGATGTGACATCTGTTTTTGATTCCTGTCTATATCCTGAAGGTTTTTACAGAGGGATTTGGTTACAGTAAATATAATTTGCTTGATTTTATAAAACAAATTTATTCTGTCAAAAAATTAAAAATATATTGTTTTCTGAATTATGGAATGACAAAATGAGATACCCAAAATTCCCTCTGTAAAAACATTTGACTAATATGTGACCCTGGACCACAAAACAAGTCTTAAGTCGCTGGGGTATATTTGTAGCAATAGCCAAAAAATACACTGTATGGGTCAAAATTATAAATTTTTCTTTTATGCCAAAAATCATTGGCACATTAAGTAAAGATCATATTCCATAAAGATATTTTGTAAAATTCCTACTTTAAATATATCAGAATGTAATTTTTAATTAGTAATATGCATTGGTAAGAACTTTATTTGGACAACTTTAGAGGCGACTTTCTCAATATTTTGATTTTTTGTACCCTCAGATTCCAGATTTAGGTTCTATCTCGGCCAAATATTGTCCTATGTAAAATTTTTTTATTTATTCAGCTTTCAGATGATTTATAAATCTCAATTTCAGAAAACTGACCCTTATGACTGGTTTTGTGGTCCAGGGTCACATATGTCAACAAAATTAAGAATTTTGAAACTGACTTTAGATTTTTGCACTAGAAATGTATGCAAATTAGCACATATTTAATTAAATAATGCCTTATTTGCGTATTTAAACCAAAAATTTTAGAAAACTTGCAGTACAAAATTGTTTGCAATTATCAGTGTAATCAATCAACTGGGTAAGTAAGGTGAACTATTAGTTAATTTGCAGTGTCTCGCCTTAAATAAATAACTGACGATAAACTACTGAATGGTAGACGTCCACCTGAACAAAAGCGCAGACCTTCAGCTTGTTATTTAGGGGCTGTTCACACATAAAACGCTTACAAGGTGTAATGGAATAGACAAAAACACAATGCGTTTGAGATTAAGAACAGTCAGTCTTGCCTGTGGCAAGAAAAACATTGAGAAACTGCAGACTGATGCAAGAATGTATCCTGTGTGAATGGCTCAATAGATTACTGTGTGATTTTTAGACTTACTTTGACTCAAAGTCAAAATGAAACTGTTAGAAGATAAATGCATACAAGCATGTGTGTCTATATGGCCTATATATGGCTCTTAAACCTTTTGTAAACATTTCTAATCCTCTCTCCTACAGTGTTTGTTGTTGTTTGAAAGTATGCAATGAATCAATCAGGACCGAAATAACCTGCTTGTCCTCTTCTCTCCTCCTCTTCCTCCTGTTCTTCCTCTCTGTGTGCTGCCCTCTGCTGCCCCCTGTCCTCCTCTGCTCCAGCGGCTGCTCCTCTGCCTCCAAACTGCTCCTCTGGTTCTGCAACACTAGGCCCGTTCCTGTCTAGTGCTGCGTGGGGAGTTTTCAAGTGAGTCCTTGTCACACTCACACACACTCTTTTCTTTTCTCATCACTTCAGCGTCTGACTTCGCCTCATTCTTTCACCGTGCCCTCATACATTTAAAAGGCTTAATGGTTTGTAATGCACGTGTCTGTTTTTGTGCATGTCCTTGTATACGCAGATTTATTCTACATTAGGTACGTCTTCATGCTGGAAAATAGTGGCGCTTTCATTAGTCAGCTTTTTGTTTACCATCGTGCTGTGAATGGAGGTTCATTCAGTATGCTTATACGCGAGTGTCACAGTCGCTAATCACGCAACCCAGTTATTGTGTTCTTTACGGTGCATTCAAAAGGTTGAAATAATATGTTCGTTTTAGAAACTCTCCATTAATTACGAAAGGTAAACATCACTTCTAACATTATTGATGCTGAGAGTTAGGGATTTGAACAAACTGCTAATAACACCTCAGAAGATGTGAGACCTTGAATGTCTCCTCCACAGGTGTAGCCTATTTTTCTAAGTGTGTTTATAGATCAGTAAATATGCTGTAAGTGCACTGCTTTCAGCGTAAGACTGCTTCACCTTATTTACACGTGAGAAACAAGCAACATCAGAACTGCCTGCTTTACTGTAAAATGATGGCATGGTTACATGAGATGGTTAGATTTTGGAGTTGCCACTGTCTGTTTCATATTAATCTTTTGTTTTTAATGCCAGACTTCATTTATTTGTTTATTATGAATAATCTTCTTTTGTTTTGTGCATCAAGTTCAGAAATGAGTTGGAGTGGCTTTCATTTGTAAATATTTAATTGACTGGATTATTGTAAAATATTAACATTTTAAATAATACATAAAATGTTAATGAAACTACAATATGGTTTAATTTGTTAACATTAATTAATGCGTGTTTACAGATATATTATGGATTTTAATGCTTTTAATAGTTAATATTTAATACATACAATAATATATACAATTCTTAATACTTAATATATACATTAATACATATATTATTCTTTATTTCTGTTAATGTGTAGCTCTACATGTACAGAACTATTTTAATAGTATTGGGTTAGTATAATTTATTTACTTTTTTTAAATTAATCATTTTATTTGGCGAGGATGCTTTAAATTGATCAAAAGTGAAAGCCTTTGTACTTTTTATTCATCAAAAAAATTCTGAAAAAATTTTAACAAAACTATGAAGCAACTGTTTTCAATATTGATAATAATCGGAAATGTTTTTGAAGAGCAAATCAACATATTAATATGATTTCTGAAGGATCATGTGACACTGATGCCTGCAGAAATGATGCTGAAAATTCAACTTTGCATCAGATAAATAAATTATATTTTAAAATATACCCACATTTTAAACTGTAATACTATTGCACAAGATTTTACGGTATTTTTCATCAATTTAAATAACTTTCAAAAACATGAAAAAATATTACTAACTCTAAACTTTCAAACGGTAGTGTACATATTTAGTTGTAATATGTTTTATACACTTTTTTATTGTTTGTAATTAAATTAACAATGAATAATAAATATAATGTACACTACCAGTCAAAAGTTTTTGAACAATAAGATTTTTATTATATTTTTTTAAAGAAGTCTGCATGTGTTTGATACAAAGTACAGCAAAAACATTACAATTTTGAAATATTTTTAATATTTAAAATAACTTTTCTATTTGAATGTATTTTGAAATTTAATTTATTCACAATTTAATTACATGATCCTTCAAAAATCAATGTAATATTGTGATTTGCTGCTCAAAAAAACATTTATTATTATTATGTTGAAAACGCTGAGTAGATTTTTTTCAGGTTTCTTTGATGAATAGAAAGTTCAGATCCAAACATTTGAATGGTACAGTGTATAATGTTACAAAAGCTTTTTATTTTAAATAAATGCTCATCTTTGGATCTTTGTCCTGAAAAAACATGTAATTAAATTTTAAATATTGATAATAATAATAAATGTTTCTTGAACAGCAAGTCAGCATATTAGAATGATTTCTGAAGGATCGTGTGACACTGAAGACTTTAGTAATGATGCTGAAAATTCAACTTTGATCACAGGAATAAATTACATTTTAAAATATATTTAAATAGAAAGCAGTTATTTTAAATAGTAAAAATATTTCAAAATTTTACTGGCTGTGTATCGTGAGCAGAAGAGACTAATTTAAAAAACATGTCAAATCTTACTGTTCAAAAACTTGACTGTTAATGTATATTTATTAAATACAACAAACTTTACAAACTATTTTTTATCAATTTCCTGCAGAATATCTAGAACTATATCATAGTCTATAGCCTGTCGTGTTTTCAAATTACTCATACGTGACGATAAAAGAATTTGCTCTTATCGCCCACCTCTATATCAAAGCATTAAAAACAGCTCTGAGTGTTATGATTGAGGTGCTGTATGCTCGTGGCTTGTTTCCATGAGACAGACTCCCGCTTTCCTCCTAATGAGCACAAGCTCGCGGGAGCAGCATGTGACGAGCGCACTCCTCTCATGCAGGTTTCGCTAAATTATCCTTTGCCAATAATTGCAGTTTCGCTCGTGTTTACATGCCGCGTTGATGCCTCATCACCTCGGAAAGTTTTGAGGCTTTCTTCTCAGTTCACAACTTTGTAAAGATCAATAGGTGTGATAAATTGAGAAGACGGCTTTTAAACAGCAAGTCAGGGGCAGCTGGTTCTGTGTTAGCATAAGACGACATTATTATTCAGCATTGAGAGTGAATGATTTCCTCCCTGTGCTGGCCGAGCTGACTTTGTTCAACGTGACATGCAGAAACGTACCTCAGAGGAGCGTCGCGCAGGGCCGTCGGTGAACCCGCAACACGCATCAATATTCTTCTAATTGTCTGGGCTGATGTATCCAGAGCTATGAAATGCTCAGAGCCTTGAGCTTCTGGTAATTTGACTGTTATTATAGCAAATCAATGGCCAAGCAGCCCAGGTTACTGAAGACAAAGGGTCTAAACTGGAGCCGAGAGACCACTGCGTCTAATAAGACGTTTGGCGTGTGTTATTAGGTATTTATGACCCCAAAATATTGACTTTCCTACATTTATACCATGATTTGCAGAAGACTTTCTGGATGTGCACATATTATATTTTCTAAGTCAGAATAAGTATGTTGTTTCAGTTTTATCTGTTTTGCTGAATGACGATGGAACGAAAGTTATTTGAAACATTAAAGTTGACACTTTACTTGCATTTAATGATTCCTGTGTATATA
Source organism: Labeo rohita (assembly GCF_022985175.1). Classification (NCBI taxonomy): domain Eukaryota; kingdom Metazoa; phylum Chordata; class Actinopteri; order Cypriniformes; family Cyprinidae; genus Labeo; species Labeo rohita. Next base: position 3,798,102 of record NC_066882.1, on the reverse strand, counting down.
AAATCACTTCAGTAAATTTTATTTGACTCGTCTTTGACCCATAGTCCTCGAAACTTGTTTATGAAGACAGCTTTGACCGTGAGATAGTTTTATCTTTTTATGTAGAGGAGCTGTGTTTTGTATCAAGTGCTGTAGTAATTAAGTGTAAACAGCAAGAGCTCTACACTTTATGTTTCTTTGAGGTTGTGAAAAACTGAGTCTGAAAACCCAAATGATCAAAATACAGTCTAATTACTGCAATCACTGTTTTGCAGCTTCTTTTGTGGCATCTTTGACAATTTTTTTATTTTTATTTTTTCATTTTCATTTAAAAAAAAAAAAATATATATATATATATATATACATATAATATATATATATATATATATATATATATATATTTTTTTTTTTTTTTTTTAAATAAGCATAAATGACTTTGTCTTATTTGTGCTGTAATATAAATTTTTTTTGACAATAAAGCATGTTTTATAGAACTTTTATTGTTACACCAATGATTTTTAGTGCAATAAAAAGCTCTTTTATTAACATATATATTATTATATATGTATTTTTATAACAATATATATATTATTATATATGTGTTTTTATGACAGTAGATATATATATATATATATATATATATATATGTCAAAAAGAAATATATGCTTTTAAGTGCACTAAAAATCATTGCTGTAACATATAGATTTTTATTTTGTATATTTAAATAAGCATAAATTACTTGTTTATTGTTTATTTTCCCCACAAGTATCACCATTTATTTATTTATATATATATATATAGATATATATATATATATATATATATAAAAACTTAGATATTTTTATATATTTTTATTTTATATATTTTTAGATATATCTGTCTTATTTTTATTTCTTATATGTATTATTTTAGATTTTTTATTTAAACACAAATATATATATATATATATATGTGTGTGTGTGTGTGTGTGTGTACTTGTTTTTGCTACATTGTGGGGACCAAATGTCCCCACAAGGATAGTAAAACCTGAAATTTTTGACATTGTGGGGACTGGCTTGAGGTCCAAAGGTACAAAAGCTTATAAATCATACAGAATGAGTTTTTTTTGAGAAAGTAAAAATGCAGAAAGTTTTCTGTAAGGGTTAGGTTTAGGGGTAGGGTTAGGGTAAGGGGATAGAAAATACAGTGTGGACAGTATAAAAACCATTGCACCTATGGAGAGTCCCCACAAGGATAATAAGCCAGATATGTGTGTGTGTGTAATATTAGAGATTTTTATTTAATATATTTAAATAAGCATAAATGACTTATTTGTGATATGTTGTTTTTTTTGTTTTTTTTTTTTGTATTTAAGCACATTTTCCCCATAAATATCACCATTTTTAATTTTATTATTACACCAATTATTGTTAGTGTACTAAAAAGCATTATATATATATATATTTTTTTTTTTTGTGTTATGTATGTATTTTTATGACAGTTAAAAACATTATTACACTACTTAGTTTTGTAATATATAATTATATACATCTTTAAGCATAAATGACTTTGCCATATATATATATATATATATATATATATATATATATACATCACAAATTACTTTTTTCTTTTGTAATATTATTTTTATGACCAATTATTTATGACAAGCACATTTGATTATATTTAGTGCACTAAATACATGTGTATATATATATATTTTTCTCAGAAATTTCATTTTATTTATTTTATAAGTTTCTTTTATTCAAAAAGGCACAAATGACTTTCTTATGTGTGCTTTGTGATATTATTTTTATGACAGGTAAGCACATTTCTTCCACAAGTATCCCGTTTTTTTTATTTTCATTAACACAGGAATTATTCTTACTGCACTACAAAGTATGAGTACAGTGATTACATTTTTTATTTTATATATTTTTAAATTTAAATAAGCATAAATGCCTTTCTTATTTGCGCTTAACTTTACTTTGAGAGATTCGTTCAAATGAGCGAGCCTGCTTAAACTAATCTCAAAACGTGTCGCTCTTGTTTGAACAGGGAAAATGACTGTCGTGCCGTAATGTCTTTCAACGGTGGGTGGTGTTTGGTGAAATAATTGGATTTGCCTGATAAAATATAAATATATATACAGTGGTAAGAGAGCTGAAACTATTTGATTATTTAATGTTTCATTTATTTTAACACAAGCTCACTGAGAGTGGCTTCTGGCAGGAATATTATTACCCTTGAGAAAATTATGTCACTCGGTTCAGTGCGTTTACATCCATAAACAGCTGGATAAAAGAGTGGATTTTGGGAACACATGGAGTACGCATAACCCCGTCTGCCAACACAAATGTTCACTTCCACCCCGTCAGATGGAAATAGTCCAGCTTTCAGGAGTCAACTGTTACCCCGTTGCTCTTAAAAGCCAATGCGATCTTGGTGTCCCGTATTTGATTTGTGTTTTTATTTCACGGCCAAGACACGGCAAAGACCCACAGGAAGAGGGTCAGGAAGATCTTGTGTGGTGCAGATAGCAGCGCCATTTACAGAGCTATAAGCATCATGGTTGTCATAGCTCTTTGAATGGTACTGCCATATGCACTGAACTATCAGCATCTCGCTCCTACTATCTCTTTCCAAAGGTTTTGTAAGTCTCTTCTTTCATTTAAGCACTGTCCTTGTTTCTTTTATTCATTTGAAATTTGTGTTTTTCATATCCAGTTGTAACATTTCTCAGAGCGCCTTGTGCAAACATAAACTCACTTACCTCAGAACACCCTAGCAACCGCTCACATCACCCTAGCAACTGCACAGCAGCACATTAACAACCACTCTAAGCACATTAGCAATACCCTGGCTGAGTTTTGCAAACACCACTCACATTTGCTACGGAAAATGCAAAAGTTTAGTTTAATGAACTGTTTAGTTTCCTGCAATGTCAAGTTAAGTTGAAATGTCTGTTAGCTCGAGTCGATGCCCTCTAATTGGAGTTACTCTTCTCTAACTGGGTTTTAATAAAGGCTGAACATTTATTATGCAGAGGAAAATTACATGTCCACTGGATCTTGTCAGTAACATTTTGGCAGGGACGACAGCACTGAAACTGACCATTAGAAGAGGTGTGAGTGTTTGTGTAGTTTGCTTGTTTTCATGGGAAAAGCTTGTGTTTTTCCCTAATGAGCACATGCGCTCGTAGGACAAAGTGGGGTAAGATGTGCCGCACCCTTGATCTCACAAAATGTGCACAATTTTGTCACATGGACTTACACTGTTATTTAAAAATTTAGGGCTGGACAGTTTTTGTAATGTTTTTGAAAGAATTATCTTATGCTTTACCTTATTTAATCAATTATACAGTAAAAATATTAATATTGTGAAATATTATAAAAAAAAAATTCTATATTAATATTAAAATGTAATTGATTCCTGTGATCAAAGCTGAATTTTCAGCATCATTACTTCAGTCTTGAGTGTCACATGATCCTTCAGAAATCATTCTAATATGCTGATTTGCTGCTTAATTATTAATAATGGTTCTTATTATCATCAGAGTTTAAGAGTTTTTGCTGCAAAATATTTTTGTGTATTTTTGTGGAGTATTTAGTTGTAATAGATTTTTTGTGCAAAAATTATGTCGTTATTTTCACCTTTTTAATCAAAATCAATTTGCTGCTCAAGAAATATTAACAAAAAAATGAAATAAAAACATTTGATCAATAAAATGCATTTTTGCTGAATAAAAGTTATTTTCTGATTTTTCTTTTATCAAAATCATACAGATTTTCTGCTCAAGAAACATTAACAATCAAATTAAATTAAATTAAATTAAAACATCTGATCAATGTAACACATCCTTGCATAATAAAAGTTTTTTTTCTCATTTTTAATCAAAATCATACTGATTTGCTGCTCAAGAAAAATTAACAATAAAATAAAATAAAAACATTTGATCAATAAAATACATTTTTGCTGAATAAAAGTTATTTCTTTTCTCATTTTTTAATCAAAATCATACTGATCTGCTGCTCAAGAAACATTAATAATAAAATAAAATAATAAAATAAAAACATTTGATCAATGTAATGCATCTTTGCTAAATAAAAGTTATTTATTTTCTCATTTTTAATCAAAATTATACTGATTTGCTGCTAAAGAAACATTATTAACAATAAAATAAAGTAAAATAAAATAAATAAAATAAAATAAAAACAAATGATCAATATAATGCATCCTTGCTGAATAAAAGGTATTTCTTTTTTTTAATCAAAATTATATTGATTTGCTGCTCAAGAAACATTATTACCAATAAAAAACATTTGATCAGTGTATTACATCCTTGCTGAATAAAAGTTATTTATTTTCTATTTTTTAAATCAAAATCATATTGATTTGCTGCTCAAGAAATGTTATTAAAAATAAAATAAATACAATAAAATAAACTGTTGAAAATGTTGAAAACAGCTGTGCTGCTTAATATTTTGTAGAAACCATGATATATTTTTGAGAATTGACGAGTAGAAAGTTATTTGAAAGAAATCTTTTAAATCGCTATTTAGTCACTGTTCATCAATTTAATGCATTCTTGAAAAGTACATAAAAGTATTAATTTCCTTCAAACAAAACAAATCTGACCTCAGACTTATGCTTTTTTGCAGGTCAAGCTAATTTCTACATTTCAGGGAAAACAAAAGAAATGTATCTACATCTAAAAATATGTATCACACATGATTAGCTAACTGATTTTTATGTAAATTATTCACATATTCCCAAATGATTCAACTTACCCCTTGACACACTGCTGTTTATCCTCACGTTATGTCATACTTAAATGACCCTGTGTTCTAGGTGCTTTCTCATAATTAATGCTGATAGCAGACACCTTACTGTATAATTGTGCATTTATAATTAGAATGTATGGATTTTTTCTTAGGCAGACAACAGCTTAGGTAAAATGCGGTACAGCTTACCCCGCTCTCCCTCATATACAAATGTATCGTACTCAGAGGCCCTTTTAAAACTTAGACCAGTCAAAGAGGCACCTCCTCTGTTTGTAAAAAGTTTCCTTTTGCTCCCTAATGCAAACAAATAAGTATTCGAGGAGCGAATCAATTGTTCACAGTAAACAGCTTAAAGTGTTCTCAAATCTCTGCAGTTAAAAGTAAACTTGTGGATAATGTTCATTGCCGTGCGTCTCCCCTGAGCCCATTAACTCCGGCAGAATAAGGCGAGCCCTGATAAAGTTTTTGTGGTGGAGTGCTGTTTCTATATCAGGTCATAAAGTAAAAACAAAGAGGTAGCTCTATTATTAGCCCTTATAAGTTATGTAACAGCAATCATTGCATGAGAATAATGGGGCACTTGGAGGAGTCCAGCCGTGCCCGGCATTCCTCGTTTCTATCCAGCAGTATTTTTCACAGCACAAGGAGTTGGAGCCAAACTTTTAAGAATGCTGATTGTTTGTTTTCTAAAAGTTGCATTATCCTTAGTGCTCTCTTGCTCTCGTAAACCACTGTTTTGCTTCAAACTGCAGTTCTCATGATCACACCGCCTGCTATTTAACTTCACAATCTGTTTCTTAGTGTCTAAAGCCTTTTAAAATATATGCTACCAGCCAAAAATTTAAAAGTATATGTGTGTATATACATATATAGATATATATGGGTCATTAACGTTTAGGGATTTTCAACAGGCCAGTTTTAAAAAACAAAAATAATAATATCTGTTGTAATTGTTCAAGCATTAAGACACGATTTCATATAAAAAATTTTAAATTAAGTGATTTTAGTGTTTTTTCGTCTAGATGAAATGGTCTTAGCCTTAAAAAATGTCATATGGTGTGACCATGATTTATATTAAAATTAATTAATTTCCTTATTATGCTTAACATTTTTTAGATGTTCTTAGTAATTAAAGTGTTTAGAAACAAAGTATTTACATTTCTTTTGAGTTTTTGTAAATATTGATTAATATTTTTGTTCTACAGCTTCACAGTTGCCTTCTTTACATGTAGTTGTAAGCAAATTATTTTTCCTGTGAATTGCATAAAACTGATCAAAATGGTTTAAAAATACCATTCACTTATGTAAACTGTAGCAGTGATTCATATTTCAACCACAGAAATTAGATGTTTTATTTTTTTATTGGTTGGACCACATGATGAGTGGTCGCTCCAAATGACACAAAGGCCCTATATAATATTAAAATCCTATTTAAAGAGATGTGTGTGAAAAAAGCAGCACATGGCATTAACTGCAGGCATTTCTTTAGACTCAGTTATTTCTGATATTTGCCCAATCTTGGCTGCTCAATTGACCCTTCGCCGGAAGTTGGATTAACAGGCGATCCGTCATTTTTGTTAGACAAATTAATAAATATATAATAAATATACTAATAAATGTAGAATTACCAAACTCATATTACATGCTCTACATTTTTTTTTTTCACATTTTTTTCTCATATTATATAAAGATTAAACATAAACTGTCTGAAATGGCCCAAATTGCATAAAAATAGCATATTTCAAATGATACTAAAATAAAGTATTTTCATATGTATAAACCATCAATTGAATATAAAAGCACAAAAATCTGGGACATCGCACCGTGGTCGCACCGCATGATATTTGGTCGCACCACGTGATATTTCAGATTCAGTCAAAATTTACAAGCACAGAATTGGCCACCTGAACAAAACAAGCTAGCTCCCCACAAAAGGTCACCATGAAATTTATAATAAAAATAAATATTTGTAAAAATAACTTAATATTCATTGTTTTTTTTGAGGTCATACAACACGATATCCAAATGTGGTCAGTGCATACCATTAAAACGGATATTTTTTTTTCCAAATTTGAAAGAGAGTTACAAACCTGCTTGAGGCTATCATGGGTCATTGACAAATTGCTATATGATGCAAAGTCCAATCTTTGAATGAATTTCTACATAAAAGTCCCAAAATGGTCATTTCTGGAATGTCGCACTACATGATATTTCATAAAATAGAAATCATCGGACAAAGTTAGTTTTTATATTATGATGCAAATATAAATATAAATGCTTTGCAGTTTTATACTAGATTACAAAACACTTTGGAAATCATGCCAAATAATGCAGAAAATTAATCTAATTTTAAAAAGATGTTTCCAAAAAAGATGTTTCCGAAACAACAGTTATGGCCGGATGGTCTCACCACATGATATTTTGACACTAACAGAAAAGTTACAAACAACTAATCTTTGTTTGTTTTAATAATGTTCACAAAGGTTGCATTTATTTGATAAAAAATGCAAAAAAAAATCAGTAATATTGTGATATATTATTACAATTTAAAATATCTGTTCTCTGTTTTACTATATGTTAAAATATAATTTATTTCTGTGATGCAAAGCTGAATTTTCAGCATCATTACTGTGGTCTTCAGTGCCACATGATCCTTCGTATGCTAAAATATGCATTTGGAATATGCTTTTCCAAACTTGTTTACATTTTGCATACACTGCACTTTTATAATCTCAGTAATTTTATTTTACCCTCTGCCCACAGCTGTAAGATATAAAGTTTTGAGCGCTGATGTGTTTATAGTCTGACTGGTTTGTGGTCTGTGAGTGTTGTAATAATGTGGCGGTGGTTGGTCAATAGAGTCCCTCTGTCCTGCTGTGCCATAAAACACAACCAGAATAAACAAGCCATTTTAAGATGATCTGTGTTTGATGACAATTTAGCTCAAAGCTAGGAAATAACAAGCATGTAGCATAATTCTGCAAATAACCAATTTTCCTTTTTTTATTGTTATTAGTTCGGTTTCTCTCATTTGGAGTCCTAGACTCCCTGCAGGTCACTGTAAAGTAAATATCTTTATATATTCTCTTTTGATTAATCTTTGCTGCTGTATTTAATACTTCCATCCTGTGCTTTTGTATTTATTAGAGCTCATATGAAAAATACTTTCAGTTTGCTACAATAGATTCATTAAGCTTAATTTGGCTTAAAGGGAAATCTGTAAAGGCATGCATTTCTAATAACTATTTTACTGAAACATAATAGATGTTATAGTCTCAAGCAAATCCTTTAGATAAAGGGATCTTAGATAAAGATGACTTTTTAGTTGATTCAGTCATAAAGCTCAAAGGCCTTATGAATAGCAAAAGAAGAATACAGTGTACGGGGATTATTTTTGCTGCTTTCATGTAATATTTCTTTTAAATAAATGAAAATCGCTGTAGAAAGTGGCAAGCAATTTTGTCGTCTGCATCACTGGCTTTTGTGTAAGCCGAAGACTGGCATTCACATCAGATGAATGAAATACCATACAGTATAGCATATAAATTATATTTGACTGATGGTTAAAACACAAACGCTTCTTAGAAACAGAGCTGGTCATGTGAAGGTTTTTCTGATGTCACTTTATTTTTTATTCCTTTTGAAAGGCCAAGAATAGAAAGACTTGATGAAATCATAATTCCAAGAATAGAACTGAACTCTTAAATCATATATTCTGTATTACAAAAATGTTTTTGCTACATCTGAGTTATGACTGAGAATATATTGTTTATATTTTCATATATGACGGGAAAACCTTTTCGCTTCAAAGTTGCTCCTTTTGATGTGAATACCAGTTTTGTCTAAAACGTTTCTTCTTAAATTCCTAGAAATCAGGATCAGACATCAAATGAACATTTCCCTGAATTACAGTGTTTGACTCCTGGGCGATATGCCAGCTAACAGGAACTCTCAAACCTACAAACAAACATTCTTCCTTTAACAGCAGTGATGGGCATGTTACTTTAAAAAAAGTACTAGTTACTACTCACAAATAGAGTTACATCATTATAAAAGTAACTAATTACAAGGAAAAGTAACTATTGTGTTACTTTTTAAAGAAATGTTTAAATATGTCAAATAACTTGAATGTCCCCAGTATTAAAAATGTTAAATGAATAGACGCTAAATGGAATAAATTATTACTATACAACGTTGTACACTGTATATTTGGTATATTTGTAGCAATAGCCAAAAATACTTTGTATGGGTCAAATTTATCGATTTTTCTTTTATGCCAAAAATCATTGTTCCATGAAGATATTTTGTAAATTTCCTATCGTAAATCTATCAAAACGTAATTTTTGATTAGTAATATGCATTGCTAAGAACTTCATTTGGACAACTTTAAAGGCGATTTTCTCAATATTTTGTTTTTTTTGCACTCTCAGAATTTTTTTTTTTTTTGCACTCTTCAGATTTTCAAATAGTTGTATCTCGGCCAAATATTGTCCTATCCTAACAAACCATACATCAATGGAAAGCTTATTTATTCAGCTTAATTATTCAAAAAATGACCCTTATGACTGGTTTTGTGGTCCAGGGTCACATATTATCATCCCCCTACGGACACCTTGGCAATAGAATCACCATTGGCTAGTAAATTTTTGATAATTTAGCATTAAACTTTAGTAATTAGAACTTTAGTAATTAGAATAACCATGTATGAATGCATATTTGTCATGTTGACTTAACTTAGAACTGGTGGTGGTACTTAAGATATTGTAATTGAGTGTTTCTATAAAAAATTATAATAATACTGCTAAGATCAAAACTACTACGAATTCTACTACTAATAACAATTTAAAATGCACTAAGGATTAATGAGCTGCTGGGTTCATGAATATTAATCACGATGTCTGCGTTCGCTCAAACTGATTTGCTGAAATCAAAACAGGGAAGATAATAGGTGAGCGCCAGCCAATGAGATTGCCGTTTGAGCATTAGTTCCGCCTACTACAAGGGTAACCGGCAGTTCTTAAAAGTTAAAGAATTCTAAGGGAACTCTGTTATTTTGACAGGAAATACAACAAAGAATGTCGTTTACATGTAGCTTGTTAATTTTGTATGGTATAAGACTCTCTCGCTTTGTATCTTTCTTTGCGTCTGTGAGACAGCAACAGCTAGTCATGTGCCTTCACACTAGAGGTACGCAGCGCATCCATTCAGATGAACTGAAAAGTTGTCTGGGCTTTAAAGTGGTCATCGGATGCAAAGTTGACTTTTACATGTTGTTTGAACATTAATGTGTGTTGGCAGTGTATGTACACATCTACCCTATAATGAAAAAACTCCATGCAGTGGTTTTTAATTCATCTGTAAAAATAATATCCCCTTTTTCAAATCGAGCCTTTCTCAGATGCCTGTCAGTGTGGCGTCACACCGACGGAGGCCGCTCCCACGATAGTTGATTGACATGAGTGTTTTACCTCAGACCTGCCTTAAATCAGCTGTAACAGTCCGACCTCCATTGTTTTGATGCCAGAGCAGGGAAATAAGTTAGACAAGAGTATCTCCAATTGAGGTGTTGTGTTGTTGGATGTAATAATGAACGTAGTGGTCGTCATGTACTCCTGACATCTGAGCTGCTGAAGATGCGGTGGATTAAGTTTGTTTGTGAAGGGAATTCACCTCCCGATCTACATATATCCGTCTATGTTCGCGCAAATCATTCTTGATCCAGCTTCACTTACAGCAGAAGTGAGTATACGTTTTTTTTTTATGAATCTTTGCAATCGCCTTTCTTAGTAAAGTGCTAGTTAGCAAGTTTAGCGACTAAATGCAGCTAAATGTGGCTAAAGTAAACAGGCTCGTCACTCCACAGACAGAAGAGAGGGGCGGGGCGAGCAGAGCTCATTTGCATTTAAAGGAACAATCGCTCCTGAACGGGATGATTTTTGCAGAGCTGATTTTGACAAGGTAAAAAGGCTGTTGTTTTACACTACCACTACTTTTACACTAGACTTTTCATTAAGACCTTAAAGAATCATATCAACTTGTGGAAAATGGGCATCCGATGACCCCTTTAATAATGTTTTCAAAACATTATTTATGCTTCTTTCAAGGAATGGTGATCTCAGAATGTTCTGTATGCAAATGTTCAGAGAACATTAACATTCTAAAGTAACATTTACAATGTTTCCAAAATGATGAAATGGAATGTTCCATTTTGGAATGTTGGAACTTTCCGGTGTGGGAGATTGGGTGGGGGTTTAAACATTCAGAGAACATTCATAAATAACTTTTTAAAAACTAGAACATATTTTGTTGTAGCTGGGATTACATACAAAACATTGCACTGTGGCTCTGGTCATTGTCAGTCAACGCTGACAGTTCTGATCAGTGTTTATAAATCACACAACAGAATGATTCACTATAATGTCTAATGGAATAAATGCATTAACTGTGTCATAAATGCCCATTGTAAACACATTTTATTCACATCCAACCATTAATGCAGTAACTTTAACAGGCCTGATAAAAATAGAAACAAATGAGTCAGTTTTGGACAAACAGAGTTTTAAATGTATACACACAGCATAACTAGATTTTAGAGAGAATTGATGAGACATGTTTGAGAATATTTATCTGAAGCTCTAGAGGAAACACATCTGATTGCTGTTTATTTTTCTGGAGAGAGAAAAATCGGAAAATCAGGAGACTTGCAGAAATGTATTTATTTTCATTACCGTGTAGGAGAAACAACTGAGGTACTGAAGCGATTGCATTAGAGGTTTTTCATATGGCAGCGGTCTTATTTTAGTGCCTACATGTATGATATTGAATGAATGGAAAGAAACATCTCTAGGGCTGAGTAGGTCTTTCAGGCAAAAAATGAACACTGGATGAAAAATGGAATAAAGAACAATGGAAGATTGAGTGTTTATTGGTTAATTTACATTACAAAATGCAGAACAAACATTGGTGTTGATGATTCTGAATTGTGAATGCTAAGAATAAGCCATCACCTGAGACGCTGCAGACAGGTAAACACCAGCTCCTGTCTCTTTCTCTCCCGCTTACAGGGCTTTTCTCACTGATAACACACTAGTCTAGCCGTTTCCATTATTCATGCGCTGTTCGTCCGTTTTTACCTGGTGCTTTTGCTGGATAATCCTGTGTATGTAAAGAGAGGCCTGCTGGGATTGGAAGAGGAGATCAATCCCATCCATGTAGTGTGGTATTATGAGTTCTGCATTGACGCTGTCTTTCTGCTAGATTCAGCCTTCGCTTTAGCCAGAGGGACACTTGAAATTTTATTAACAGATTTTGCTCTGGTTTATATCATGGAAAATTGAATCGGACTTTGACCTTGATGGATTGGCACTCATTTCTGGTCTTGGTTCTTTCAGTGAGTTTTGACAGACTTACTCTAAAATATACACAGATTTCTAGTGTTTTTATACCGATTGAATGTAGTTCTGTTTGTACGTTTTCAGATTATATAATTTTTATGTCATGTTTTGTTTTTTGTTTCGGTTTTTCCTTTACTTCATTGGAATGGTACAAAACTTGGTAAACTTGCTGTGAGCACAAAAATGGGAATCGAATTTCATCTAGTTGAAATCTTACTTTTTTTCTTACTTTTTTGGTGATATCAACCTTAAATGTGGAACACAACTTGTTTAGATTTCTGGAAAATGTAGACGTCAAATTAAATTTTAAAATAGTATTTTTCATAATAATAAACTTAAACTTCTATAACCTTTCTAATCTCACTTTTTCTTTGATCTTTTTTAAAAAGAGACCAAACTTAAGTCTGTATTTCAAAGCATTCAAGATTTACCAGTTTAAGTTGGAAATTTCATTTTCAGGTTTATGACAGGTAATACATGGATCATAACTAATCCATATATATATCATTTAGTATAAAATTACCATATAAAAAACATTATTTGACTAAAAAATAGTACAGTCATTTCACTGAAATAAACAAAAACATTAATTTTTGAGATATCAACCTCAAATTTGGAACACAACTTTAGATTTTGATTTTCATGCAGTTTTAGAAAAACAAAAATACTTTATATAAACGTTTAAAGTATTATTTTGGTTTTGGTTTTTAAAAAGAGACCAAACTGAAGTGTTTTAAAGCATTCAAAAAGTTGGAAATTTAATTTTCAGGTTTATGATGGATAATAAATAGATCATGACTATTCTAGAAATATAATTTAGTGTAAAATCACCATAAAATCACTAATATGTATATATATATATATATATATATATATATATATATATATATATATATATGTATATATATAATTGAAATAAAGAAAAACTTTTTTCTTTTTTTTTTTTTTTTTTTTTTTTTTTGAGATATCAACCTCAAATTTGGAACACAACTTGTTTGGATTTATGCCCTTGATTTTCATTTTGGTTTTCAGACCAAACGTAAGTCAAAAATTAAGTAAAACGTAAGTAAAATTTATGTTAAAAATTTCATTTTCAGGTCTATGTTCAAAAAGTGGTTACCAGGTAATAAATGGATCAGAACTATTTGATAAATATAATTTAATCCCTAAAACACAAAATAATAAATAACATTATCGAAACTAAAATATAGTACATTCATATTTTTAAATAAAAAAAATATATATTTAAAATAAAAAAATAAAAAAAAACCTCTCATTTTCTTGTGGGCCACAGATGATTATAGGTTTTCTGTCCTGGTAGGATCATTAGTGTGTTATGTAATTTGGTTTCCACAATGTGGGCAAAGTCTGCACACGTACAGGTTGTTCTTGTGTGGTAAATGTTGACGCTGATTCTTTCCTTCACTGTTTTTTTTTTTGACATTCTGTCCATCTTATTCTCGATCTTGCCACCAACCTCCTCCACGGCATATCTGTGTCTGATTTCTTTTAGAAAACAATCAGGTCATGGTCCTGTTCTGGTGCCACTCAGCTCCACAATAATCAGGTCTCCTATCTGTGCGCGTGTGTTTGAGGAGCCTCAGACAGTTCTGGGAAGACAAACACACACACACATATACGTGCCGGCAGAGGAAATGGCATGATCTGGCATGGATTGACATTACCATCTGGCCGACAGCAGAGGTCTAGAGTCACGTAGCCAGACGTTTGACTTCAGACGTAGCGTTTGGTTCACATTGCAGCGTATGTTTGGACAGAAATCCACATTTGGACTTACTTTAATTGGTGGTCATCAATAGCTTTTAAACTTCGACATTGCACTTGTAGACAAATCTCTTGACTGTTTTTTTTTTTCTTTCTCTAAAAGTGATACTGACAACTAGAGTAATGATGCTGAAAATTCAGCTTTGCATCACAGAAACAAATTCTATTTTAAAGTGTTAAAATAGAAAACCAATATTTTAAATTTTATTCTATCAATCTCTATTCTATTTTTTCTTTTATTTATTGTATATTAAAAAACTTGACCATTTATCACTATTAATTTCTATTCTATTTCTATTCCGTTTTTTTATTTTATTATATAATAAAATTGACCCTTTATCACTATCAATCTCTATTCTATTTATGTTCTAATTTTTCTTTTATTTATTATATATTAAAAACTTGAGTATTTATCACTATTAAACTCTATCCTATTTGTATTCTAATTTTTCTTTTATTTATTATATATTAAAAAACTTGACCCTTTATCACTATCAATTTCTATCCTATTTCTATTCTATTTTTTCTTTTATTATATATTAAAACTTGACCCTTTATCACTATCAATCTCTATTTTATTTCTATTCTAATATTTCATATATTTATTATATATTTTAAAACTTGACCCTCATTCACTATTAATTTCTATTCTATTTCTATTCTAATTTTTTTCTTTTATTTATTATATAATAAAATATTTACCTTTTATCACTTTGAATCTATATTCTATTTCTATTCTGTTTTTTTCTTTTATTTATTATATAATAAAAAATTGACCCTTCATTACTATCAATCTCTATTCTATTTCTATTCTAATTTTTCTTTTATTTATTATATATAAAAAACCTTGACCCTTTATCGCTGTGAATCAGTATTTGAATTCTATTTATTTCTATTCTACTATCTCCCTTTATCACTATGAATTTGTATTTGAATTCTATTTATTATTTCTTTTCTACTATTTACTTCTATTTATTAAACTTATATTTCTATCTACTTTTATTAAAAAGGAACCTTGACCATATATATATATATATAAATTCTTTAAAAAAACAACAACATTAAATCCCAAACTTTTGAACGGCATAGCATATAATAGTATAGTATAGTATAGTATAGTAGTATATAAATACATATATATTATAGTTTTTTATATGAATGGATAACAGTATAAAATGTATTTATTCATAAAGGAATTTGAAAAACACACTACCGTCTAAAAGTGTAGGGTCACATTTAAAACACTTAAAAATACAGAAAAAAACATTAATTATTACCATCTTTAAAAAAAACTACATTTTTATAATACAATTTGTTTCTGTAATGCAAACTTTTTTTCAGCATTTCATTTTTCATATATAAAAAAACCTTTGTAACATAAATATCTTTACTGTCACTTCTGATTAATTTAGTACATTCTTATTGGGAAAAAAAGCGTCTGACGCCTACACTACTCGAATGGTAAAAGATAAACGCTGAAGGAATGGTAACAAGTTTTAGAGAGAGTTCAGTTGACATCAAGAGTGTTTCTAATGCACTTCGTGAGGACTCTCACAGTCTGTCACTGAATGAGAGCTGCTGAGATTGGACTCATTTTGCAGTGCCCTGCCTGACCTGATGTGAACTGGAATATGTCTGAATAGATAAGTTGGTAATAGATTGCCTAGCTGCTCTTCCTGTGAAGTGGCCTGGAATTGCAGATGGTATCAGACACGAAAGAAAGTTATCTTGCCCTGCCTTTGCCGGTTAATCCTAAACAGTTCAGCGAGGGGATATTTCCCTGGATTGCCTCCTCTTTCTCCAGCGCATGTCGCAAACTACAGCACAGAAAGGTCATTTTATCAGATAAGGAGCTTGATAAACAGGCTTTAGGGCTCCAATTAAATGAGTCTTCTGTTATCAGGACCTGCATGAGACGTATGTGTTTTAAACAGAAGAATAGTTTGTCTTTCAGCTCTCTGCTTATAGTGATCTATTGTGGAGATACAGGCCTGTTATTTATTGGAAGCATTAATTTTTGGCAGTGCTCCTGTGATTCTGACAAAAGTGGATTTTAATTAAGCGGCCCTGTTGTATCAGCAGTCAGATGAAACTTTCATGTCTTGTTTTTTTGTGCCAACATTAGCCTACATAAATTCCTCATGCGCTCAGATTTCAGCTTTGGAAAATGGCCAGTATATCTGGCAACAAGTATGTGAAAATGTCACTTATGATAATGCCAAATGTAGTTTATCAATATGTGTAAATTATGTGTTATATAATTTACAGTAACAATATAAATTAAGAGTAAAAACCCTCCCTTCAGTATGGTGCCAGACACAACATTACTGACTGAAGAAGGAAAAACAGACGCATAACATTGAATTATCCCTAGAAACAAAATTATTCACTGAAGAGACATGTGAGTCCCTGTACATTCATTAAACTTCATTACCATGATAACGGTGTCCATTACATTCATTAAACCCCTGAATCAGGCATAAAAATAATAATATATACATACAAATTTTTCATTTTATTTATTATATAAAACCTTGACCCTCTGTAACACTAACACTCTCTATTTCTTTTCTATCTATTTTTTTCTTTTATTTATTATATATTTTTTAAAAATTTCTAATTTCTAAATTCTAATTTTCTCTTTGATTTATTATGTTAAAAACTTGACCCTTTAATCACTATCAATCTTTATTCTATTTCTAATTTTTTCTTTTATTTATGATACATTAAAAAAAACTTGGCTTATCACTATCAGTCTCTATTCTACTTCTATCTATTTTTTATTTTATTTATTATATATAAAAAAAACTTGACCTTTTTTCACTATCAATCTCTATTCTATTTCTATTCTAACTTTTTCTTTTATTTATGATACATTAAAAAAAACTTGACCCTTTATCACTATCAGTCTCTATTCTATTTCTATTCTAATTGTTTTCTTTTATTTATTATGTATTAAAAAACCTGAGCCTTTATCACTGTCAATCTCTTTTCAGATTCTATTCTCATTTTTTCTTTTATTTATTATATATTTTAAAAACAACTTGACCTTTTATCACTATCAATCTCTGTTCTATTTCTATTCTATTTTTATTTACTATATATAAAAAACTTGACCCTTTATCACTATCAATTTCTATTCAGTTTCTATTCTCATTTTTTCTTTTATTTATTATATATTTTAAAAAATGACCCTTTATCACTATCAATCTCTATTTTACTTCTATTCTATTTTTTTATTTTAAATTATTTTATATATTAAAAACTTGACCCTTTATCACTATCAATTTCTATTCAGTTTCTATTTTATTTATTATATATTTTAAAAAATGACCCTTTATTCTATTTTTTACTTCTATTTTTTTATTTTAAATTATTTTATATATTAAAAACTTGAACCTTTATCACTATCAATCTCTATTCTATTTCTATTTTAGTTTTTTTTATTAGACATTTTTAAAAAACTTGATCCTTTATCACTATCAATCTCTATTCTATTTCTGTTTTATCTACTTTCCTTTTATTTATTAAAAAGAAACCTTGTAATGCAAGTGTTGTCTAGCTTTAATAAGTCAATTCTTTTGACGGATGTGATCATCATTTCTTCGCCACTACAATATTTGTCGCTTTGCACTTTTGCGTTTCTTCACTCCAGATGGCCATGGATTGGTGTGACTGTGACTTGCACAGCTAAACAGTGCGTTCTGACTTTAATGATGTCAGGAAACAGTGGAATAGAAGTGAGAATTAACAAATCTCTCTCTCTGTCTTGAGTGTAGATTTGGAGTGGGCAGTTGGGACCAGTATTCCCTCTAGTTTAGTTTTTGCTAAGCAATATCTATTTCTCATGGGGATGGGCACTTATTTTCATTTTGATTTGTTACCAAGTGCTATCAGGATAAAAATATTGATGCCAGTAATTGCTTGAACTGCTTAAACTTGCCAGTATTTCTGTTCGTGGTCAGTTGATTGTAAGGAGAGATTCAGTGTTTCACTTTTAAAAATACTATTCCAAAGTTTAAGGAAATAAGTCTGTTCTGCTCACCAAGACTACATTTATTTGAGAAAAAATACAGTTAAATTGTAAAAAAATATTGCAATATAAAATAACTGCTTTCTATGTGAATATATATTAAAATGTAATTTATTCCTGTGATCAAAGCTGAATTTTCAGCATCATTACTTTAGACTTAAGTGTCACATGATCCTTCAGAAATCATTCTAGTAGGCTGATTTGCTGCTCAAGAAACACCTTTCATATTTTTGTGGAAACAGTGATACATTTCTTCAGGATTCTTTGATGAACAAAGTTCAAAATAACAGCCTTTGTTTGAAATAGAAATCTTTTTAGCATTAAAAATGTATTTACTGTCACTTTTGATCAATTGAATATGTACATGGTATGCATTAATGTAAAGAAAGAAATCATTATAAATCACATCCTCCTAATACAGCGTCAGTATCATAAATGTTAATATTTCAAGACTGATCCGGCCTATCCTACTATTTACGACAGCTTTCTATATTAGTCATCAAATGCAGGGCCGTTCCTTTCTTTATTTACCTATTTATCATTCGGCTGTTATTTTGTTTATTGCTTCTGTGAACTTCTGTTCTAGGATGTGTCGCAATTTAATCAGCTCTGCATATTTCCGTGCATGACATTTCTGACAGATTCAGTTCCGTACTGAAAATCAATGCACGTCGAAATGGACTCCAGTTGAAATGCCATCTATTTTTCAGGAAATGAACGGTTTCAGAGTCTGCCGTTTTTAGTCTAGTCTGCAGCAGCAGGAGCATCAGAAGCGTGCATCCCAACAGTGGGATCATGCACATATCACTGTCAAAAAAATCCTGTATTTGTGATGAACTTGAACATATTTTGTCACTGTTGGCTGGTCATTTCTTTGCTCTGGTTGCTGTGGTTACTCCAGTTCCTCGGCTCTTCATGACTGAGCTAATGGTACGACTCAGATCTGAATTCATAGGCATTTTAAGCTGCTGCCAATTTCATACGTCAGTGAGCGTGGAGAAGCGCCGATGCCTTGAAAGTTGTCGCTGTGGCTCACCCGTCTGGATCTGTCTGTCACGTTTGCTGATCGCATTGTTGTTACACTTATTGGAAATCCTGCTCCAGATGTTTACCGCTGGATGAAGTCTAGGTGCAAACCCCATGGCTCGGGAACTAGGAGAACTTTGTGTCTCCTGGCTAACAGCCAAATATTGTGCAAATTAAAAAGTCATATAAATAATGCAAACAGCATGCATACATTTATTAGGAGATTTATTGCTTAATAAATTAGAGCAAGACCATCAAAGCAAACAGTGCAGATGGCACAACAAGCAGACAGGTGGTGATTTAGAGATTATCGCAGTTATGAAATGATATTTCAATGGCATGTCATTAAAATGCAAGTATTAAAAATTAGGTTAATATAACGTGTAAATATTCGGTTTGTCACATAAAGCAAGTACAAGCAGAAAAAACACCAGCTGGATAAATGTTTTAATAAACCACAATGCAATATACAGTGGCATTTATGCGAATAAAACTTTCATATATATAGTATTTATGTCATTTCATGTATATGGGGAATAAGGAATACTTTTGTTCAAGAAGGATGCTTTAAATGAATCAAATGTGATGGTAAACATATTAATAATGTTACAAAAGATACATACAATACCAGTCAAAAGTTTTCAAACAGTAAGATTTTTAATGTTTTTATTCCTGTGATTTCGAAGCTGAATTTTTATCATCATTACTCCAGATCCTTCAGAATCAGTATCAGTATCATTATCTGATATTCTGATTTGCTGCTCAAAAAACATTTATTATAACTATGTAACTATGTAAAAGTAACTGAGTAGATTTTTTTTTCAGGTTTCTTTGATGAATAGAAAGTTCAGAAGAACAGCATTTATCTGAAATAGAAATCTTTTATACATTATAAATGATTTTGTCATGACTTTTGATCAATTTAAAGCATCCTTGCTAAATAAAAGTATTAATTTCTATAATTTCTTATAGAAATTAATTAATTTCTATAATAAACAAATAATACAATTAAACTGCCTTAAAGTTTTAGTCTTTGAAATGCTGATCTTTGGATCTTTCTATTCATCAAAAAAAAAAAAAAAAAAAAAATATAATAATAATAATAATAATAATAATAATAAATGTTTCTTGAACAGCAAATCAGCATATTAGAATGATTTCTGAAAGATCATGTGACACTGAAGCCTGGAATAATGATGCTAAAATTTCAGCTTTGAAATTACAAATATAAATTGCATTTTAAAATATATTCATATAGAAAACTGTTATTTTAAATATTAAAAATATTTCAAAATTTTACTGTTTTTGCTGTACTTTGGATCAAATAAATGCAGGCTCGGTGAGCAAAAGAGACTTAAAAAAAAAAAACTTAAAAATCTTACTGTTCAAAAAGTTTTGACTGGTACTGTATTTTAAATAAATGGTGTGAATTTGAATGTTAAGTTAATCAAAGAATTGATTCAACATTGATACATAATACGATAATAACAGTAATTGCTGCTGAAAATTCAGTGTTGCATCACACAAATAAATTATATATTAAAACATACAAACAAACAAACTGGTATTTTAAATTGTAATAATATTTTACACTATCTTTGTTTTTACTCTGAGAATATGATTTTTAAAAACCTTTGAACAGTATTGTACACTTTAAAAATGTATATGTGACCCAGGACCACAAAACCAGTCTTAAGTAGCATGGGCATATTTGTAGCAATAGGCAACAATATATTGTATAGGTTGAAATTATTAATTTTTCTTTTATGCCAAAAATCATTAGAATATTATGTAAAGATCATGTTCCATGAAGATATTTAGTAAATTTCCTATCATAACTGTATCAAAACCTAATTTTTGATTAGTAATATGCATTGCTAAAAACTTCATTTGGACAACTTTAAAGGCGATTTTCTCAATCTTTTCATTTTTTTGCACCCTCAGATTCCAGATTTTCAAACAGTTGGATCTCGGCCATATTTCAAATAGTTTATGTTGTGTAATAAACATACACTGAAGTTTCAGCCTTCTTGTCATTTAGAAAAGTAAAGGCAACTGCTGTAGACCACAGTTTAAACGTGTTTTCTGTGAAGGCAACAAAACATTGCTACTTTTAAAACCGATGGCTTCCTGAAATACATTCCATGGGTTAAAACAAACCCTGTGGTGCTGCTGTCTCTCCCATCAGTCTTCAGGGTCTGTTTAGTGACTAGCACTGCAGTGCCCTGATGTCCGGCACACATAATTAAGAATGAAGTTGTCAGAATGAGTGATGCAGATCCTGCCTCTGTGTGTGTGTGTGTGTGTGTGTGTGTGAGAGACCCAAAGATGATGTTCATGTAAATTAATGAGCTCTGCCTCTAATCCGGCCAGCTAATGTCTAGACTGGATGTACCAGCATGATCAAGACATTATTACTGCAGTGTATTGGGGAGTATTGTATGTTTGCACTAGATCATGTTAATTTGACAGATGTCTCTGGCTGTTCAGGGCCAACAGTACATTTACAAAGCACCAATGTGGCAGCAATTTTGAGTTCTGCTTCATTGAAAACCTGTTGCATGTTTCCTTTCTAAATCCCGGAACATTGGTGAGGTTTCGAGAGATTTTCTTTTGTGTGTTTTCCTTTTTTTCAGGTAAATTTCATGCCCAATTGCTCTGCAGGAATTGACTTTAGTTTGCTTGTTTATGAATAGAGATTGTAATGAATTTTTTTTTTTTTTTTTGTACTGGAAGAAAAGGGGGTTCATGGCTCAAGCAATCGCAGGGCAATGTGTTTTGCTTCAGTAATTTACCAAAGCAAGAGGTTGTACTGTAGATGCACAAATGCACAGGTTTTTTTTTCTGGCTGGTTTCAATCCATTTCATGAGGTTACAATTTTAAAGATGCTTAAATCCAGAAGATGTTGAGATTTCCAGAGGATTTCTGTACAGTTATAATATAGCATCGTCATATGAATTTTAAATTTAAAGTGTCGAAGATAACAGGGCTTTAATATATATATAATATTTATTATATATAAAAAATATACCTTTTATGCTTTTTTTGTAAGAAGTATGAAAGGATTTGTTTCCAAGACTATTCCAGTATCAGTGTGCATTTTTCAGTGCAACACCTTGCAGAAAATTTCTAATACAGCCTGTGTCAAAAATATATGGAAGCCCATTTTAAAAAAGAAAGGGTAATTGTGATTTATCTCACAATTCTGACTTTTTCCCTCAGAATTGTGATATAAACTCACAATGGTGATCTGTAATGTCAGAATTGCATGATAGAAACTCACAATTCTGAGAAATAAAGTTGCAACTGAGAAATAAATTCACAATTCTAAGTAATGTTTAGAATTGCAAGAAAAAACTCAGAATTGCAAGAAAAAAAAAGAATTTTGACATTTGAACTTGAAATTCTAAGAAATAAGGTCACAGTTCTAAGAAATGTTCAGAATTGCCAGAAAAAAGACTCGCAATTCTAAGAAATAAAGTCCCAATCCTGAGAAATAAAGTTGTAATTCTGAGAAGTGAAGTTTGTGAGAATTTTAAGATTTCAACTTGTAATTCTAAGTTTTACATGAAGTGCACAGGTTTTTTTCTGGCTGGTTGCAAACCATTTTATGAGGCTACAATTTTAAAGATGCTTAAATCCAGAAGATGTTTTGTTTTCGAGAGGATTTCTGTGCTGAATATTTGATTGTTCTATATAAAAATAATTATAAAATTCTACAAACACCTTCAGGAAAAATACGAAACTGTCAATGGGGAGGCGTCTTTTCAAAATTTACTAATATGTACACTTTATGTACTAATATGGGCTTTTAAAGTACTAATATTTATCTTTAAGCTGCTAATATGTATAATTTAGGGGTAAATAAGATACAAAGATGTACTTCTTAGCTTTTGTACCTTAGGATACTGCACTGCAACAGCTTTGTACCTTCTTTTCTGCAAGTGCAGAATGTAGATATCTGTAAAGGCTTGTTTTACATGAAGTGGCTTAAAACAGGAAGTTGGGCCTGGACATATTGCTTTATCTCAGTAACCCTCCTGTTCATGCATTTTAATGCATCTGCCAGAACTTTTATCTGAAGTGACTTTCATTTACGGTATACATTTTATCACTCCTTGCATTTCCTGGGATTCTGACCTTTGCACCATTCTTCACAGTTTGAACTACATGTATATGAGTTTTTGAATGGAAATTTTAAATGATTTTTAAAAAACAAATCTGCTTGCTATCACTGGTCATTGAAAAGGGGAGAGAACTTCTTATTTCAGAAAGCATTTGATTGGATGAAAAGAGTGAGTGCAAGATGAGTCATAAGTCTTGTAGACTGAAAGTACATTTTGAATGAATGAAATGAAAATAAACAAAAAGACGGCATCTTTGTTTTGTTCATCAATCTGAATCATATCCAGATGAAGTCTTTCTTGCAGTTGTCATTAATAATGTCAGAATTGCATGATAGAAACTCACAAGTTTGAGAAATAAAGTTGCAATTCTGAGAAAAAGTCACAATTTGGAGAAATAAAGGTGCAATGCTAAGAAATAAAGTCCCAATTCTAAAAAATAAGTTGCAATTTTGAGAAATAAAGTTGCAATTCTGAGAAATAAGTCCAGAATTGTGAGAAAAAAAACCCCACAGAATTGTGAATTAGAACTTGCAATTCTAAGAAATAAAGTCACAATTTTAAAAATGTGATTTCTTTGTTTTGGTACGTTGCATATTTAGATATTCATAAAACAGAATATTCTGGGGGTCATTAAATATTTGTGAAAATTATTTTTAAAAAATGCTGGAAGTGGCTGGCAACTTAAAGAAAAAACATACTATCTGGCCTCAAAAAACTAAATTTTGACATTTAAATCTGTGCTGTTTTTGTCACTCACCACTAGCAGTAGGTGCTGTAAAGATTGTGCCCTTGTTAAATAAACATTTTTAATATTTGTGAAAAGACCAACAATAACTCTTCTGTCAAATCAAGTGTACATATCAGAGGCATTCATAAAGTGGCTTTATATGATAGTTCCTTGAGCTATTGCTTGAGCATTCATCTAAAAGCTTATAAAGAGATGAATATGAGATTGTGACAGTGTCATTGAAACAGTGTCCTGGTTTCTTTTGTCCTTACAGGTATTCAGTTCTTCACAATGGAAACCACACTGAACAGGAGAAACTGTCAATACAGAACGACACAGAGTCCCAGGAGTCATGTTTCTGACACAGGCCGTTCTCTAATGAGGAGCTTCACTGGAAGGTGCCATTTCTTACCGCCCTGCCTGCAGCTCAGACCCGACCAGAGCCTTTCAGGAGTCGAGTACAGGGAGCTGGACTGAACTGTTTGCTCAAAGAGCTGCTGAACAATGAAGGAAAGAACAATGTTGCCAAAGGTGTCTGGTCTGTATTTTAGAAT
This sequence comes from Labeo rohita, assembly GCF_022985175.1. Classification (NCBI taxonomy): domain Eukaryota; kingdom Metazoa; phylum Chordata; class Actinopteri; order Cypriniformes; family Cyprinidae; genus Labeo; species Labeo rohita. The sequence continues at coordinate 3,773,713 of NC_066882.1, read as the reverse complement.
ACGAATTTCCATTGCAAAGGAATGTTGCTAAGGTTTTTCCCAACGCGTTTGGTTCCTTTTTGGTTCTCCTGGGAATACAACTTCCAAACCAAAAACACAACTTTCAAGCTTTATCCAGAGAGGCTTTTTTTTCTGCTCTGCAGTCAGGATAACGCTTCCTGAAGGTACGGCACAAATGCTGAATAGCTAAGATGACACTTTATTAAAAGAAAGATTTATTTTTGTTCCGTAAATGAATAAGTAAATTCACACCACAGTATTAAGAGGTAGAGCTGGCAGCATTGCTAAGCGATTTCTCCAATTTTTTAGTTTTTAATCGTTTCATTAATTTCTTAAATCAACAGTTATAGCAGTGTCACATGAATTTAAATTTAAAGCGTCGAAGACAACAGGCCTTTAATAAACATATATATAATATTTGTTATACATAAAATATTTACCCTTTATGTTTTTTTTCTAAGAAGTATGAAAGGATTTGTTTCCAAGACTATAACAGCATCTATGTGCACATTTTTTAAGTACAACACAAATAATGTTGCAGAACATTTCTAATACATCCTATTTAAAAAAAAAATATATGGAAGCCCATTTCCGCCACTAAATAAAACATTTTTTAAAGAAAGGGTAATTGTGACTTATCTCACAATTATGACTTTGTTTCTCAGAATTGTGTGATATAAGTCCGCAGTTGTGATTTATGTCAGAATTGCATGATATAAACTCAATTCTGAGGAATAAAGTCGCAATTCTGAGGTGTAAAGTTGTATTTCTAAGAAATAAAGTCACAATTCTGAGAAATAAAGTTGAAATTCTGAGAAATAAATTCAGAATTGCAAGAATAAAGCTCAGAATTGTGCGATTTCAATTTGTAATTCTAAGAAATAGTCACAATTCTAAGAAATATTCAGCACTGCCAGAAAAAACTCAGAACTGCAAGATTTCAACTCGCAATTCTGTGAAATAAAGTTGCAATTCTGTGAAATAAAGTTGCAGTTCTGAGAAATAAAGTTGTATTTTTAAGAAATAGTCGCAATTCTAAGAAATAAAGTTATTTCTAAGAAATAAAGTTGCAATTCTGAGAAATAAAGTTGAAGTTCTAAAAAATAAAGTCGCAATTCTGAGAAATAAAGTTGCAATTCTCAGAAATAAATTCAGAATTGCAAGAATAAACCTCAGAATTGTGCGATTTCAATTTGTAATTCTAAGAAATAGTCACAATTCTAAAAAATATTCAGAATTGCCAGAAAAAACTCAGAACTGCAAGATTTCAACTCGCAATTCTGCGAAATAAAGTTGCAATTCTGTGAAATAGTTGTATTTCTAAGAAAAACCTAAGAATTGTGCGCAATTTGAATTCTAAAATAAAGTTATTTCTAAGAAATAAAGTCGCAATTCTGAGAAATAAAGTTCCAGTTCTGAGAAATAAATTCAGAATTGCAAGAATAAAGCTCAGAATTTCAATTTGTAATTCTAAGAAATAAAATCACAATTCTGTTGTGACTTTAAAGAAAGAAATATTCAGAATTTCCAGAAAATTTAGAACTACAAGATTTCAACTCTTAATTCTGAGAAATAAAGTTGCAATATTGAGAAATAAATTTAGAATTGCAAGAAAATCAGAATTGCAAGATTTCAACTCGCAATTCTAAGAAATAAAGCCACAATTTTGAGAAGTAGTCACAATTTTGAGAAAGTTGCAATTCTGAGAAATAAAGTCAGAATTGTGAGATATAAAGTCAAAACTGAGTTATACACTTGCAGTTGTAAGAAGTTCATATCTCGCAATTCTGAAAAAAGTCAGAATTGCAAGATACAAAAATTGCAATTTATCTACTCACAGTTGATATCACAGTTCTAAAAAAAGTCAACTTAACATCAACTGACTTCATTTCTTAGAATTGTAAGTTCATATCTCACAACTTTGACTTCATAAAGCATGATTGTGACTTTTTATCCCGTAATTTTGACTTTTTAACTTGCAACTGCAGGTTTATATCTCTCAGTTCTAATGGACAAAAAGTACCTTTTTTATTTTTTATTCAGTAGCGGAAAGGGCCTTCCATAAAAATATGCCCCAAAATTCTTCAAAATGATTTCATTAAAACATTACTTTTAAGACTTCCATCTATATACAAAGGATTTTGACAGGAAATGAGTTTTTGTTTTCTTCTAGCCATAAAATCTGGCTTGAGGAAAACATAATGTCTCCATTTTCTTATTGTGAACTGAAATCTCATTTATGTGCTCTAAGAGTTCAGGAGTTCTTTGTGGAATGAGACGTACTGCTCACAGGCTAGCTGATGTCATTTGGCTCTGTGTAAACCTCTCTGAATACACAGATGTCTCAGACCCACGGGTGACCGTTCTCAGTCAGGTCAGCTCTGCGCTTCACATGTATCACTAAATGCATCCATTTCCACGACGGCTTCCGCTGCAAGGATCTCCTCTGACGTGATTCACTGGCATAAACAGCGCAGTGTTTTTCTGAGAGCGCTAAAACGACACGATGCCTGCTGACTGAGAATGTGTCAGGCCACTCCAAACAAAACCTCTGCTGACAGCAAGCAGGGCCGGTTCTCCCAGATGCCGTGTCTTAAAATGTTTCAGCCTTACCGAAGATGACCGTCGCTTCCTGCAAGACTGAAATGAGCTGAAGTCGTTCTTGCAAAAGGGATAGTTTATCCAATAATGACAATTTACTTGCGTTATTTATTCAGCCTCATGATATTTCAAA